>NW_028186375.1:882344-946766 GCF_003343005.1 Rhea americana | reverse complement strand
TAGGTGACCCTGCTGAGCAGGGAGGTTGGACTAGATGATCTCCAGAGGTCCCTTCCTGTGATTCTGCAAAAGCTCTGTGTCCCTGGCAGGCTCGGCTGTGCTCGGGCGGCAGGCGCGCCTCTGATGCTCTGCTTAAGGGCGAACGGGGGCGGTTTGAGGGAGGGTGGTTGTTTTTTGTTTTTTTGTTTTTTTGTTTTTTTTTTGGTGTTTTGGGACTCAGGGCAGTTGGAGTCCGTGTGGTTTTTAACCCCTGACGTGCGACACAGGGGGCAGGGAACAAGAGCTTTGTGAGTACGGGACATAGTTGTGCCAGGAATCACCTGGGTAAACAAGTCCTGTCCCTTGCACCCTTACCTAGGAAAATTTTTCTCTCATTTTTTTTCAGAGATTTGAGTCATCCCTTCCTTGGGATGCTGTGATGGTCTTAMAAGGTGCTTGCTTGCAAGGCACAGCAGGCTTTCAGAGGCTTTCTCACAACGCTTCTTCTCAGCTTGAACTGCAGCCGGGAAACAAACACGATACTGAGCTCGATAAGAGAGAAAATAATAATTAAATGTAAGTCAGAGGGGCAGGTCCCCCAGGAACCCTGTGTGCAGGGAGCTCTCCTAGGAAGAAGCAAAGGGATATGAAATAAGTATGTAAAATGATGAACACTGCAGAGAAAGCAGATGGGGAGTTTCTGCTCTCCTTGCTTTTAGAGATGCGAAGGGATTTTAGGACTGAATTTTTCATGCCAATACTAGGAGAARCATCTCCGTGCCTGGGGTAAATGGAGCGTAACCTTGTGAGGGAACCTTGTGAGGGACAAGGTGCAGAACGAGACGGGTGCCTGGTCTGATCCCAGAAGCCGATACTCACATTTTCCCTCAGAGCTGGCGATGATCGGGGCCACTGCTGCACGTCAGAGTGCACAAAGTAGGAGACGAAGAGGCTGTGCCCTCAGCCTGCAGGAAGAAAAAGGGTAATGGGAGTCAATGGCTGTTATCTAGGGGAAAAATGGTGTTTTGGGTAGACTCCATCAAGTTACTGTCAAAAACAAGAGCAGCCCATAAAAACAAGGATGTCAAATCRCTCCCGTTGCTCCTAAATAATCCAGCGTTTATTCCTCCAGGCCTGCCACAGTAGTGGAGCTCCTTCTGGCACTAAGTCCTTCCTCAGCGTGTTAGACRTGCTGCAGCTGTGTCTATGCTTAACCCAGTTTCTCATTAGTGCTGTCARCCTCCAATAAGGAGGCTGCATAAATTTGAAGGCATTTACCTCTGTAATTGGAGCGAGCACGTTTTATCAGACAGCAGCTTAGCGTGATGAAGCGCTTTAATACCCGAGTCGTCACAGTTCTGGGCTTCTTATGTCCAAAGCTTTCCAGTTAGGTTACACGCAGCACTCCCGTTGAATTCGGGCACCACCAGGCCCACGTTACAGAGGGAGGGAATCTAACGGGATGGTTTCAGGGGAGTGTAATGGGAAAAGGTCCGGTCCAAGTGACAGCTCCAATATCATCAGCCATGCATGTAGACTGGGCTGTGTTTTTTAATTAAATAGCAGCACAGGAAGCTATTGAAGAACACAGCCAGAGACTCTTCTGTTTGACAACAAGGAATCACTGTGTAAAGACCAGGTATGCCGTCTGTGTATGGAATTCAGCTATAACATTTACTTAAATCATCCACGGGGATTAAGATGCCTTATCAGGGCCTTCCAGCTTTTCTAGGTGTAAATAAGACTTTTTCCTCTTGCAGGCTGTTGACTCCTTTCTAATCCCACTTCTCTCCAGATGTTCCCTTCTCTCTCATTTCTTTCTGTCTGCATTTCTGTCTACATCTCACCCTGGAGGCTTTCACTTTTCTTACCCGCGTCTTTATCCRCCGCTCCTTTGGTGGCATCTCTTCACCATTGAGATTTGAGGACCCACCATCCTGTCCTGATCATCTCTTTAGCAATATTTACTCTTTGACCTCCTGACTACTCTTGACAAAACACGGCCAAAATCAATTATTTTCCCTCACAAGCATTTTTTTTTTTTGGTGGAGGATCATCATTTGGGGTCATAGTTTCTTGGGGGCACATCCGGTGCTTCTCCTCCCTACCCCCCCATTTCCAGCCATCATCTGTTGGTCTCCCAGGAGCAGCAAAATGTCTTGATGTTACTGAAATTCACAGTGTATTAGGCACGTCTGCCAAAGGGACAGACGCAGTCCCTGCCTGTCCCGTACAAGCACACAGAGAACGTACAATCCAGATATTAAAAAAAAAMCCCATTCCCTAAGTGCATCTGAGCAGGCTGTCAGGATTGCCTCTCCTTTACTCCCACCTTTTCTCCATACTGGCCATCCATGGCTTGGAAACATCCTTGCTGACCTCTCTGCCTTTCTTTAGTCAAGCAAACCAGAAATTTGTTTGTGGGACGCCTTGTGAGCCAAACCATGCGGTTTCAAAGCAAGCGCTGAGGGGAAGCGAGAACAAAACCCCACAGAGAAAAATACAGAGCAAACTGGTCATGGCTAAAGGAAGAAGCAAGCAAGTACCCGGGCTAGGGTGCTAGCCCAGCGCTATAGAGATACGGACTCAAACCTAGTTCTAGAGTTCAGGACAGATTTTTATTTTCCCTCAAGGCACAAGAGATAAGGGCCCTGAATTATGGATTTTTTTTTTAGACTTTGCTCTGCTCCAGGCTGCAAGGTCCACTGAGGGTACAGCCAAGCCAGTCCTAACCGTCTGATGCAGGAGTTGCCCTCTTGGGCGTCACACCCATACTGCTGTGAAGGGGAAACACCCACCTCCGAAAAAACCTCCCATTTCCCTCACTGGCCTCAGTTCCCCGTTACAGCGCAYCAGCCCTTCCTCGCCTCGCGCTGTCACGGGAGGGTGAATGCATTTTTGAAAGGAGCTCGTCCAACACAACGGCGAGGGGCTGCAGAAGGAGCGCGGCTCCCTGGGCTCGCTTGCGGGGGGCCGGGGGAAGCGGTGCCCTCTTAGTCTCCTAARAGCGGGCTCCCCCAGCTCTCTGGAGGGTGCTACATGCCTTGCTGTATCTCTTGGGCTCTGCCCAGCCCTGCCCTCAGCTGGAAACATCAGAGATTAAAGCAGGTGGGGGCCACAGGGATGTTCCTTTCCCTCTAAGGGTCTGTTTTTATAGTGATAGGTAATAGCTGTTACTAGGCAAGCAATGTGCTTGGAAAACATCTGCGTGTCTTTAAGCACATCTTTCGTCTTTGCTTCTCTTACCTTGCCTCTATCCTAAGCTCATCCCAGCTTCARCATGACTATTGGGGTTTGATGTAGGTCAGTTTATTTCCAGCAGCCACCTTATACTACGGCAGATGGCAGCCTTTCCACAGATTTCCAGGCATGGCTTTCAGACAATACATGGCTTTTCTGGTTTCCTGGCACCCACTTCCGAGCAGCAGAAGCCTCCATAGAAAAGGAGCAGCTAGATCAAGGGAGCTGGTAATAGAAACAAACCTGCAATGTCTCCTTGTGTTTGCAGGACCTGGCTCCTCACCCAAGGGCCGATCAGCTGTTGCTCCTCCTCCCTGTTTAGCTGGGATGACGTTTTCCTTCCGACTGGCATCAAAGTTCAGGATTACAGTAATTAAAAATTCACCCAACTGCATTTCTTCWCCCTGACAACCAAACTTAACAGAAAAAAACATCATGCTTTGCAGGTAGGATGTCAAAATCAAAGAAACATTGTTCAAAGCTTCATTTCAGTAGGATGTTAATGCCATATTAAAAAGCATCTCTAGTAGAAGACCTACAGCAGTTGGCTCCACAAACTGTGATGTGGCTGAGGCCTCGGGGTACTTCATCTGCTGGTGACTGTTCAAAGTTGCCTCAGATACACTCTGTGGGTTCCCCCARGCCTGAAAAGCAGAGAGAAACACCMTCAGCACCCTTCTGTCCTGCTCCCTTTTATTCCCTGCTCTCAGGGGCACAACRGGAATGCTTTCTGCGATGGGTTCCACCACACCAAGCTCTTTCTGATGCCTTCTGGATCCTGTGGCAGCATTTCTTGTTATCAAATGTTATCAAAACTCCCCTGTCCTGCAGTATTTCAGTACCTACCTGGCTAGTCTTAATCATGGTGTCCTGTGCCACAAGCATGGGGGAGAGGTGAAAAGATCTCCTCTTTGGCAGGTTGTTCCTCACACAAACATAAAGACCATGGGTCTATTTCTGCTTTGGCTCTACCCTCCATTTCTCCTATTTATTCTGCTTCTGTTCTCACAAAATATGTTAACAATATCCAGATGCTTATTAACACGTTTCATACTAACGACCAGAGACAGGAAATACAGGCCAGATGAGGAAAGAACAGCTTCAGCAATAGTTAAACTAGATAAGAAGAATTCAGCGTCAGCAGGGCCAAGCAAAATTTACTCTGGAGCCTTCAAGAAACTAATGAAAAGGCTGTAAGACTGTAACTTTATAACCTCTGTGGGACAGGAGCGGTCTCGCAGGATCAGAGAGCCTGTTATCAATATCGAGGGGCACATCCRAACACAGTGTTAATTAATTTGAAAGACCCACGTGGTACTAAAGCCGTCAGAGGCACCCGCTATGGGCTTACAGAAACAAGCCGTGTCTAATGAACGCCCTTTCTCTCTTTGATGAGGCAGCTGGCCTGGCAGCGAGGAAATCACAGATGTGCCGCGTCTGACTCGAGCAACGCCAGCCCGTGCTGCCGCCAGAGGAGGAAACGGTCTAGACAACATCGTGCCGAGGTGGGCCGCAAAGCGTGACACCCGTGGTACGCCTCCAACTGCCGTGGGAACGTCAGCCCGGGAACTGACCTGGTGCCTGTGTTGTGCTCAAGGCCACGGCGTGCACCGTCTTTCCCTTACAAGACATGCACGCTCTGCACTCCAGCTTTTAAGAAAAGAGGCACTTAAAATACTCTTCCACCAATGTGCCCGACCTACAGAGGCTCTCGCAGGCTGCTTCTCGTGTCTGTCYCTCAGAAGAGCTTTTTCATCCCTTTGAAAGCTGTCCTCTTCTTTCCCAGCTCTGTAGAGAAATCTGACTAAATAAAAATCTTGAGGCCATTATACTGCAGTTCTCCCATCTTCCTGGCTGCATTCATTATTAATAGCTCATCATTAAATTTTAATAAATTGAATATCAGAGGTTTAAGGCTTGTTAGAAGCCTTTCCTCCCTGTTCTCTTCTAAGTTCATTTGCTGGATGTGCTCATTCAGTGTCAGGCAAGAGAAGCTGTTGATCTAGGGAAAGAAGATGCAGGCGTATTTTTGCAGAAAGCAGTAACATCTTTATTTTCAAACTCTGCACAAGTGCTCAGACTAAAAAAAAAAAAAAAAAAAAAAAAAAAAAAAAAAAAAAAAAAAAAAAAAAAAAGCTGTTTTGTTTTGGGGTTGCTCTTTTTTAAAAGGAAAAAGGAAAGAAAAAAAGAAAGAAAGAAAAGCAGTAGGTAGGTCTTTGGTCTCAACTTGCTCTTCGGTCTACCTTGTAGAGCGAGAATTGACAAGTTGTAGCTTCATTCATTAATGTCACAGGGAACGTAGGAGCAGCCCAGCTGTGCRAGACTGCCAGTTCCCAAATTCAGGCTGTATCCCCCAAAGCAGAGAGAACAGTGGATGCTCTGGGGGAAGCACAGCAAAAGCATGTAAACAGYGATTAAGCCAAAAAAAACCCATAGGGAGGGAGCCTCCCTGTAACACCTTTTAGGGTGCAAGTCGCACTGCCTCCCTCCTTGAGGTGCRCAGCCCTGAGCCTGGCCGCAGCGGTGGCACCATCAGCGCCTGCTTACGTGGGGCGAGCAGGCGGCTTTGGTGCCGATGATCCCCCTCACTTTGTGCTTATAACCCTGAAGGAAGGACTCCCTGCAGAAGATCTGCTCCAAGTTGCTCAGGGAACCAAAACTGAAATGCTGCTCAATGGGCATAAAAATGTGATGAATCTGCAAACCATCGAGCTCTTTTTCCAGCCCCTCAGAGGAGGTGGCTGAGGGTTTTTGGAGAGACACGCAGCTTGCCTGACCCAGGCAGAGACCTGTTCACTGTTCTTGGCCAAGCAAGAGCTCGTGGGAAGACACAGCCAGGCTGGAGATAGAGGTCAGGAATCAGCAGAAAGAACCACTGCGGTCTGGCAAACCCAACCTGCCAGGAGAAGTCAAAGGGACTTTTTAGCACAGAGAAGAAAAGGCTGAAAAGAGACATGCTAACAGCCTCCAATTACCCAAAGGGCTGCCAGAAAGAGGGAGGAAAAAAAGCTACTGCCTTCACATCATCTGGGGAGGGACCAAGTACTCAAGTGCTAAATCTCTCCTGAAGATCCAGGTTCAAGACAAAGAGCAATGTTGCACTCCAAGGGTGGTTGAACAGAGGAACAGATGGCCTGGAGAGGTTGGAGAGCCTCCATTATTGCAGAGTTTGAAAGGATGAGGTAGATGAATGCTTGCAAGCAGAGTATGGGTAGAGCTGACCCTGCCACAGGGCAGACTAATGCTGTGGAGGATCCACGATTACCTTCTGAACAATGTATTTTTAAATCAGCTGATGCAAAGAAACTTGCATTTAAAATCTAACAGTTGGCTGATAAGATCTGGAAACCATTATTTTTTTTTCTCCCCTTCCCTTGAGGTTGCAGGGAAATTCCCGGTATCATAAAAGCCAGTACTCAAAGGAGAGCCAGAATTATCATTGTGGAGTAGCTCATCTAGCATCCATACTGGGCAAAGTAACAGGAAAGCTGATCTGAGCTTCGTGTGATGAAGGACAGCAACATACTGCCAATCAACATGGGTTTTTTCCAAAGAGGAGAAACTCCCTTGTGAGAAACCTGCTTTCCTTTTCTGAGATAACAAGGCTGGCTGAAAAATGGCAGTTCTAATTGAGTTTCGCAAGACATTTGACTCAGTACAGGGTGACAAGATGACTGAAAGCTTCTAGCAGGGCACGTGATCCATCAAGCCCACACTGCAGGGTTCAGAGGTGCCCAGCCAGCAGCTCTGCTGCGGAGGTGATTGCTGASAGTGCCTATGCACCGTGGAAGGACCAGCTCTGGCAAACCGGAGCAAGGACAGCAAAGTCATTCAGAAACAGCTTCTACAGCAAACATGCTGTGTGCATTACCATTTTTTGGAGTACCAAAAAAATCAAAGGAGCATGGAGGAAGTAGGGTCCCGGGTTAAACACCTCCAGGACTGGAGTCTTCCATAGCTGCTCTTCCTTCCTGGAGGAACAGGCTTTACACAAGTGTCCTGGAGGGGCCATCTCTGGCATCCTACCTTGAAACGCCTATAATTTGAACCAATTCCTAAACCACCCCCTGGAAGATGTTTGGAGCCAGCATTGCCTGAACCACTTGCATGATAGTATTCAACATACTCTCATGGCATGAACGTAAATACAGCCTGGCTTTATTAACCAGTAGCCTAAAAAGATAAAAATATAACAAAATGCAGACGTGCACGCTCTATAAATATATTCACACTGTCACGAGGAGCACTAATCCCAAGCCTCTACGGCATGAAAAACACTCCCCTGTATAAACACTGTGCATTTGGCAGTGTTGTTTTAAGGATGCAGGGGCTGCGCTGTTTTGTTGGTTGGTTTTTTAGGGCTAGCACCGTCCCCGTTCGGTGCCTTTTGCCACGGCGCTTGCGGCTGCTCAGGCGGCCGCTCTGCCAGCTCGGCAGCCGCCCAGGAGTGCGACACGCGCCCTGACTCATCGCCGCCCAACGCGCTCGCACACCTCCTGCTTCCCAGGCGGGGTGAGATTTCCAAGAGAKAAAGAGTGACACGCGCCGAGCAACGCCGTGAAAACACCCGGGGTGACAGCGGAGCTGAGGTCTCMGGGATGGGTAACCCTCCCTCTCGGGAAAGCTGCCCTGAATCTGTTTTTCCTGTGTCCCACAAGATGGTATTTCATGGTTTTGGTGAAATCGGCTTGCTCAGGGAAACCTGGGCCATCCCYCGCTGAAGCAGGCACGGCTGCTTCTCCATCCCACCGAGCCCCGTGCCAGCCGCRGAGCTGGTGGGAAGCACGGGACGGAGACAGGCCAGCTGAAAAATCAAGTTTTCTCCCCATTCCCCAGGGCTAGCAGAACAGATGATGGCATTGCTGGAAGCTGCGTTTGCTTTTAATTGTCCTCGTTCCACTGAATAGCTAATTCTCCCTCCTCCCACACAACAGAAAAAAAAAAGCATGCTTTTTTGGAAAGGATGAGTTGACTCGATTCCTCTTCTACAGCGCATGACAGCAAATTGCAGTTTTTAGCCTTGCATCTAAGCAAGTTTAGAATACTGGTGCATGCTTTTTCTTTCCTTTTATTTATTTTTTTTKKTTTWWAAAAAAAGTCTTCTCAGATCAGCTAAAAAATGTTATTCTGAAGAGAAGAGAGAACGGAAGCACTACAGGCTTTGTGTCGATTCTGGTCCTAAACCAACCCAGTGGAACAGCACCAGTAAGATTCATTTGTAGGGTGGTATATAAAGAAGTTATTTTAAAGCTCTCACAGCACTGAGGCGTGGGAGGTGCTGAGACTTGGTGGCTTTTGAGCAAGATCTGGAGAGAGAAACAGATCACCTCAGCCCGGAGGTGAAACRCTAGGTTTATGTACCCAGGCAAGGCTGATCCTTCACGTGGCCGTTCCCCAGGAGCACAGGAGAGCAATTTGTCCTRCCTTGCTCTTTTCCAGCTTACATTATCCAGGAGAGACTGAAGAGAAACCCTGCTCGGCTTGAAGCATAAATGGCGCACGCAAAAGCAARCAAAAATAAAGTTTTGAGAAGCTTAAGTCCAGCTAGCATGTTTCTCTGCATTAAAATACATGTCAATGGAAACACTTAAAAATCACAGTGAACATGGCTGAGAAACTGTCAAATGAAAGAAGCACGGAGAAAAGTGAAACTGGCTTATTTTTTTTTCAGACGAAGCAGAGACAAGCGCAAGGACAAAGACACTTTAAATAAGACACGCAGACAAGATGGGATCTTGGGTGTTGTTAGTGAAGAATATCCACGAGGAAGCTATTCCCCAAGTGATTTAACCATGCTCTGCACTTTTGCCTCCTGTCCAAGTACGTGAAATAGCACTTCCCACCTACCTTTCCCACGCCACGCGTGCCAGCACAACACCCAGGGACTCCTTAGGAGAACATCACATGCAAATGCTTCGCTTGGAAGGGGATGTCTTTTTATGAGACCTTTCCACTAGGATGACACAAAATGGGTGACCCCAGCTTGAATTCAAGGTATAACTCTGAAGGACCCCACTGCTGCCATATATCTGAGACAGCAGCTCTCCCTCGCGATCTCAGTTTGGAGCTGGTTATTATACATGCAGACATGGCAGAGGAAGGAAATCAGCAGACTAATAATTTACTCTTGCCCCATTCTTGCTTCTCCCAAGTGCATGCTTACATTCACTGCTGGAAACCAAACAGCAGGCTGGGTGGACCTCACTCTACCTAAGAGCGGTTACTCTGGATTTGAACACCGTAATACATGAGGCAAGACCCAGAGGACGCCAGCGCCAGCTCTCCCAGCTCTGCCGTTCAGCCGCCAGGTTCGCTCCCTGGGCCTTCGGGGGTACGAGCCCCTTCCCCACCCCAGGCCCCAGCGCTCTCTATTCAGCAATGCAGCAGCCCGCGACACTGGCTGTCCCTGCCCCGGGCAGCAGTGCTGCACCCACGTGCGGCAAAGCATGCCGCAGCGGCGGCACGCACCCCGCGGCCGGCACGGCTGGCACAGCTACTCGGGAGCAGCAGCACTGCAGGAAGCGCCACGCCAGCTGCTTTTCCAGCTGACAGGCGGCAAAGCCCATTTCCCTGCTTTCCTCTGACCCAACCGGCTTCTGTTCCCATTCTCACTTCGCTTTTTAACGCCGGCCATGGTTTCCAAGGGCTCTCCTCCACTGGATCACTCTCATACTGCCTCCAGCATCTGTATTTGCCCCACGTTTCCTCCCCCGCCAGCCCCGCGGCTGTTTCCCTGCTGCTGTGTGTGACAGGGCCATGATGGACAGAGATCCYGGGGGAGGGCTGGAGCCAGGGAGCAGGCAGGGAGCTCCTCACTGCTGGAGCTGGCACTTTGCCTCTAGTTACTCATCCGCCCCCGAGCTCATTCTCAGGTGCTGCAGCCTCATCAGATGCCTCCTGCGATCCCACACAAGCCAGCACTGGGCAAGACAAAAAGACAAAAGCCAGCGACCGGCTTTTCCTGCAAAGTTGCCTGCTTGCCATAGCAGGAACAGTGGCTGCCAAGGAAAAAAGGGAGCAGCAGCCGCCCCTGGAGGGATGAAGGCAGGAAAGTGAAGGTTTAGGTGCTGYGGACGATGACTAACGCTGCTGCAGAGCCACACGCTGATGTCCAGCCTGGGCCCTGGGGCTTCCCCGCAGCCATCCTGCACGCCTGCAGGCCCCGGAGGTCACTAACAGGTATCGTGGGGGAACACACTCGCTTCCTACAGCTCCGTGAAGCTGCTGCCCCTTTTCTTTAAGGGAGGGGACAGAGCCAGACGAACAACCAGCAGAAGCACCCGCTTGTTTCCAGTGCAACAGCTTGCCCAGGTGTTTCCCCCTCCCCGGCTCGCAGCTGAGGTTCGTCACCACAGGGTAGCATACCCCATGCAAGGTCAGTGTGGCACTGCAAACACACCCAGTGCTGAGCTGCAGCTGGCACCCCAGAAGCAGGCCTGCTCGCTCCTCCCCATGGGCACAGGCCATGGCAGCACTGGTGTTTACCATCACAGTTTGACAGGTCCTTCGCCACACCTCTTCCCAGGATGCACGGTTGTGCAGGCATCTCCTCTCCTGTACCCACAGGAAATCCTCAGAAGCTGCATTTCCAGGAAGATCACAGCCTTTGTGTTAAAGCCTATTACTGTGATTAAAAACAGACCAGCTTTGCTAGTGTTTTTACAGAAAAGGAAGGTAAGATTAGGAACAGGAATCAGCCCTAAATCAGCAGCAGGCAGGCTTAACCCAATTCAGAAAACACCGTGCAGGCAGGTAACTGCAGGCACCACAGTAGCTTTATATTGCAAAACACCCTACACATTTTTAGAATTGGACCTGGAAAGCATCTCTTCAGAAAGACAAAATAAGCAAGAGCAGAGTCACTATGGGATTTGCAGAGCACCTCAAACACAGGACTGCCTGGGTTACTTCACAAGGGTCATGCCATCAAACCTGCCAGGAGACAGGCGTCATTCCCACAAGTATARCAAGTCTAGCACAGATAGGATTTAAAAACTCTCTTCCGCAGCCTCCATGGCTGGGCCAAGATTCACACGTCTTGGAGTGCCAGCACATGCGCACGGCACCGCTCTACACGGATGGCTGAGTCAGCAGAGGGAAGGAGCGCTCCGCAGAGGCTGAGCTTCCCTGGCAAGGCTGCGGGTAAGTCCCCAACACCCTCCCCGTCAAAACGCTCCTGACCTCCTGCCAGTCAGCACACCAACAGCCACCCTGCTTCTGCTCTGGAAACCAAAGGGCTTCATTAGCTAGCTGCCATGCCAAACTGCTGCCTTTTACCAATATTAAATCCATGCAATTTCCTACAGCTGAAAGGCAAATTAGCTCATTAAATAACCTGCATAAAAACATCACACAGAACTGTGCAGAACACAACAATGATGCACAGTTGATCGCAAAAAGCTACTTGATTTTCAGTTGTCTCTACGTTATGTAGCCTGGCTAAAGGACACTGCATTTCTGCTGATCTTCACAAAACCAAGGCTAGAAAGCAGCCTATGTTTGCCTCACTTCCACATGGATTTCTGCAGCAATTCCACATACCTGCAGCCATCTCCCAGGGAACAGTCACATGCCATTTGCCACTTGCATCGTCAATGCCTCTTCCCATTTGAACAAGCCTTTACAAGCAGGTTAAGGCCACAGATCTCATTTGTGTCTGTTATTGCAGGTACAAGGGACTGGTTTAGGCTAAACACCATAAGTGGAATTCATAATCATCTTAAGGCCAGCAAGACTCCACCTCTTGCTAACAAATGCACTTCCCCAGCTCCAAATTTGTTGTGTTCAGAATCAAAGGCCTTCAGGCTTTAGTCAGTTGCTTAAGTAAGAGAGATCATTTTTCTCGTCATTTGACATTTATAAATTACAGAGCACGAGACCCTCCGTTTGAATTGTTTATTGACAAACAGAAGCCTAGGGAACTCGAAAAGGAAACCAAAGTTGCTGCTTTTTGTTAAGTCTGTGTGTTTTACAGGTGGTGGTCCTCAATCTACTGAACAGCTGCTATCCTCCTGCCTTTGATGGGGGGATTTCCAGTGGCTCAGGCTCTCCAATGTCCACTTAAAAACAGGATTAGCAAGCCCATCTTGGATCAAGAAAAGCATGCAACAGGCAGCCACAGTATATAGCAAAGTATAGGGCTCTGTGAAAGTTACCTGAACATAATACTACCCCGAGAAACAGCTGAGTCTGCTGAGACTACACCTTCTTCTGTAGTTAGGCTTTCTTTTGGGGTAGGGAAYGGGGGGAAGGATGGAGCATCAGGGAAGCATAAACTATCATCAGAGGGGGCAGAAGCTTGGAGACACTCCAGTGCTGGGCACGAGCCCCTCTGCTCCTTCCCCTCTACAGCTGGATGTCTGTGTGCCCAACTCCACTCCTGAGTTCAGCTATGCCCCCAGTACAGGGCAAGTACATTGCTTTCTGTGCTTACTCCAGCACAGGTCTCAGACCGTTTCCACAATTCCTCTTTGTATTAMAAATATTGCTGTGTGGCTTTCATCATTTCCTTTTCTGATTTTTCATATCCCCATGGTCAAGAAGATCAGGACCAGAGAAGAAATACCATTCTGACTTTGTGGAATATGAAATCAAGAGCTCTCTTTAACTTTTATAAGCCAAAACTTTAAGCTAATGACACTTGCATTTCATTCTTTGAAGCTTTCCCAGGGAGGAAATCAGTTAACGATCTCTTCTGAACAAGAATCTTACCTTAATGTAGGGTTAAGTATAAGACAAATTAACAAGCCATATCTGAAAGGAGCTATTCCAATCTAGAACCAGGGTGACATGCGAACTCTTTACAATTACTTGTTACCTTTATCTACACACAAACCAGACACCTTCAGTGACAGCAGAAGTGTCATCTCCAGTCAGATTTCCCATCTCTTGAAAACAACAGCAACAAAGCAACAATCCCAGAACTTCTATTTTTGAAAAGTGTTTACTCACGTAATTTGAATAAATTAATTTGCAAATAAAAATTAAACTACAGTATAATAGAGTCTGAATTAAATGATTAGAACAACTACAATACAGGGGTTTCTTGCTGCATAAGTTTCATTACTTACTGCATATAATATGGAAAATGTCAAAATCAGTTATATTTCTATGCAAACGGAGTAACAGCAGTTACTTGTACATGACAGCGAACTGAACTTATAATACAGGTTTCCTGACACATGCATTTCCTGAGTGAACCAAACAATATATATAATTTTTTTTAAATGGAGAAACAATTGAGAGTCAAAGTAAATAATTCATGACATCTAAGCAACACAGGTCTCTAAACCAAGAAAACAGCTTTGAAAAAAATTAAAGTTATGCTATAAAGTACAGAAATTTACTACTGTCAATTATACAGTACATATTTGGAAAAAAAGTATGAAGCGGGCTAAAAAAATGTTCAACTCAATCCTGGAAAGATCAGGTTGTGTATTTGCCATGAAGCATGGTGGCTTAGCAGCAAAGCTGGATGTAGTGCACTGGCCTTTTCTGGTGGACACAGAAGGGAAAGGAAGGGTACAGAAAGGGGAACATTTCTGTGGTGCTGAGCAAGACCTGCTAGAGCCCACCACAGCGTGGACGGTCTTTATGCAGGCTTCTCAAACTAAGGCCTACAAGTTCTACTCGGTCCCAACTCAAGCTCTTCTCTAACAGACTGCTGGTTGTGCCAAGTAACACGGTGATGCTAGGACACAGGCAAACACCCATTAAGTGCCAGGCTTCAACCAGGTTCTGTCTGGGGCCTAAACGAGTATGTGTCCCTGGCTCCTTAAGGCAGACAGGCGAGCGTATGACGCCGGTTACCCATGTGCCCGAGCCGTCCAGGCTGCAATGGGCCACACTAAATGCAGAACACCYAACAGACAAGTCCCCTTTCTGGCTGCTTCTCAAGCTGGTCCCTGCTCCCTACACATGCACCTCCTCTCCCCCCAAACAGCAAGGAAAAAAAAAAGGAGCCTTATCTTTCAGGTTTGCCAATGCTGAAGAATGAAAAACCCCTCACAAATGTTACTAATGTTAAATGAAAACATACGTTAGCATGAAGGGAGAAAAAATCCTTAATCTAGACTAAGTTGCATATTCTAAGAGTCTGGTAAATATTTTCTCACAACCAGATCTTACAGTCCTACCAAAAAGACATTTTAAGAAGTCCTTCTTAGCTACCTTTCACATGGTTAAAGCACATCTTTATGCCATCATAACTTGCATTAACTTTAAAAAGCATTTTAGCTATTCTAAGAACTCAGTATTTTAGATTAAAAAAGATTTTTCTACCATTTCTGTCTCATATCCGTCTCCATCCAGAACTACTCTACACATCCAATTGCTGGATGTAACACACTATGACCATGCTACTCTAAATGCTCTAGATATTTTCAATAATAAAGATAAATAGAAAAGAGTTAATATACATGTTATATTTTACAATGTTTGCATCCAAGCTGTAAACTAATGTTCTTTGAATTATTTACCTTCCATATACAAAAAGAATGAAACAACTTTCAAACATCATGGGCATATAATTCAAAACTATTAAACTGAAGGCATTGAATTTCACTCAAGAACACTTTCTTCACCTCTTCAGAAACAGTGAATAACTAAAGCAGCAAGAGTTCTCCCCCTTCACCTTCCATTTCTTCCATTTCCAAACTTTTCTTGATAGAGAGGGATTTAGCTGTTGTAACAAAAACAAAAATTCTTCATCTTACTGCAAACCAACAAAACCCAGAGAATAAGAAAGACAGTTTAAAAATCAGAATCGCTTAGCTTATCAGTTTACTGTAGTCCTTGATAACACATGTGTTARTCAAGAGGTCCTTGGAAAATGAGTCTGATGTAACCTTGCTCACCAGCCAGCTGATGCGCACAGAATGGACAGGCTGCATGAAACGTGTGAGTACCATGAGGAAGAGGAATTTGGGACCAGTATGCAGTTGTCTTTTCTGAGCATACATGTCCGCATGGGCTGAATGCATGAGTTGGAGGTCCTGCATCCACATAAAATCCCGCTTCACATCCAAGCCACAGAGGCACATAGGGGCCAACAGAGCGGCACATGGGACACTCTCGATCCTTGCCGTCTCTCTCTTCTTTGTTTCCCCAGTTGTGATAACCGTGAACATGGCCACAGTTCAGATACACCCATGGTTGCTTCTCATCTACAACATCTTTTCTCTTCATGCTAGGAAATGCCAAAGTATTAAATCCTACAGGACACTGAGGTCTTGCTGCATTTATTTCTTGTCTTAGTGCCTCCAGGTGTTTGACAGTAGGAGTACGTGACAGGCCTTCTGCAGTGCGCCACAGCAAGGTTGCTCCACAGAGGTCAATTAAAGAGCCATCTTGGAGTTGGTTCGTTTCGTTCTCCACCTTTTGAAGGACAGAGAGGGAGGGAGAGAAATAGCAAGAGGTCGCCTAATATTATAAGAGTAACATAAGACACTTTTATATATAAAAAAAAAACCACACATCTGCCTGGAAGGTCTAGACAAAAAGTATGAAGCTGATGCTTAATGTCCTATACAACATACCTATATAAAACCCAGTGTCAGCTCCTGCCCACCTTTAATTTTTTTCTTCAAAACTATCCTCTTAAACAGAAAATTATCTCAAGGTGCATACAAAATTAAGGCCACAAAAAGCTCCTATCTATCCTTTATTATTCCTTTCAACTCCTTCCCAGGAGGACTCCCAACTATGCCATATGAACTGCATCAAGGAAGAATGGCACAAAGCCAGTCTTGTTTAGTCCTCCATCATATTTTAAACTGTTTTCTTCACATACATCTGTACATGTGCCCACCTAAGCCTTCTCTCCCTAAAGAAAAAAGCAGCCACCAGCATTCCTAAATGCATCACTTAGCAAAAATACATACAACACAAACATTTAAATAAGAGATCAAGTCATAGAAGTGCAGTCATCTCCTCTCCCAGGAGGATACGCCCTGCTTTAAAAATAAGGAGAAAGCTCRGAACACCAAGGTGGAGATGGATAACCAGGTATAAAGGCATGTGTCAATAAAACTATAATTGTTCTTTATTATAGATTCTTAATTACTCTATAATAACAGGAAAAATGGGAAAACTGAAAAAGCCTAAGCTTAAGAAGGAGAGTCAGGAAAATACTCTTTAAGCACAGGACTGTCACAGCTTGCAGAAGAGCATACTAGACTACTCAGTCAATGTAGGAGAGCAGTCTAGATTTGCAGTTAAGTTTAGAGTCAAATTCTGCTAGTTATTCAGGTTAAGCAACACGTATGAAGACGCACACATACACACACATACAGTCAGTGCAACTAACTGCACAGGCAGTATAGGCATAGAATGAAGCACTTCTGTCTTGGCCCAAGCTACCTAGCTTGTGGCTGTATACATTTTAAACATGCTGCATAAAACATTGGTTACTGCTCTTACCATTTTACCCCTCTGCTGAGCTGATCTGGTTTCACGGAGGCTGAACACATTCCCACACACAGATATCTCTCTCCACACCCCTGGCTTGGAGTCTTCAGTAAATCCATTACGGGGATGCATAACAAGAACTCCATTTGTGGTTAGTCCATCCATCTGCCCATCTGATGTCTTCCACTTTGCAGCTTTCTCCTAAGAGAAATGATATCAATGAAAATTTTGATTTGTCTGAAGTTGAGTTACAAAATAGTTGAAGACTGAACCTGCATCGACCTGGGAAAAGAACGTGTTTTCTTACCCCAAGAAAGATGTTTTTTGAGGAGTCAAATCCTGCAGCATATATTCTTGCTGTAAAGGGAGGATTCCGCTCACATATGATTCTGCAAGCAAACCTTGATATAGTGCTCTGCACGGACTGCGTATCGGAATTACTTTGACTTCCAGGAACTGTATCTGTCACAACAAAGTCTATAGGACTCTCTGTTGACCGACCAATCTGGCAAGGAGTAAAAACCACAGTGTTAGAAGTTTGACTTTGGGTGTAGTAACATTCAAACCCCAAACATTTAAGTGACTAAGGAAAAAAAAAAAAAAAACAAAAAACATGACATTCCATTTTGAAGCATCCTCCCCTCCCAGTCTAAATTCGGGGGTCTGAAGCTTAACTGAATGAGTTATTCTACCTCCATCTGACCAAAGCTATTGTGAAGCCTAAGTACAGTCAATTGAAGGAAGGAGAAATCAAAAGATGTAATTAAGCCAAATTCAAAGGAATTTTTCATTGGAAATCTTCTCATCACAAAGGTTACTCAGGTCAGCTGACCTGGCCATAGCAGTGCCAAAACAGCTAGTTAGATGGAAGAAGTGGTGTTCAGTCACTTTGCAAGCCCAGAATATTCTGAACAAAACCAAACCAGGTGGAGGCACAGATGTAGGAAAAGACTGCCCAGATCATGTCTGCTGACTCTCCAGCTCCAGTGGGGCTGGAAAGCAATTAATCTGCCAGGAAGACCAGGTACCAGATGTTTGTGGCAGAAGGTTTTACATTAATATGCATAGAACAGGAATATAATATACAACTAACATCCATATAACATTTAAGAATTAGCAGGCTGCAGAGTTGCTATGCCTTCTTTTCTGGTTGTATGGAAGGATGTCAGTTTTGCAGTCCCATACAACTCTACCAATTTTAATAGAATTGCATAGGTTCAACTGTTCTTCCAGTTAGCTTATATTGTCATTTTCCTTTAAAAGAATAACGGGAAGTTTTATTCCTGTCCTAAATGTCCACATAGGCAGGTTTAAAGCCAACTCATTCAGGAGATCTTAAGCCCAAGGTGCTTTGTGATGAAGGCTGGAGAGCTTTCCTTGAGACAAACTGCATTGTCAGAATGTATTTTTCTATTACTTTTTAGGCAGAATAACCCATCAGCACATATGGATTGCCACTGGCAATTTCTGGGCAGCATACAAGCCACAACATGCCTGGAGAAAGAACATTTAGGATTCAAACAGTAGCTTATGCTGTGGCTAGTTTGTTACAGCCCTTTTGCTCTGCTGTAGGGTATGTGCAACTGCACAGAAACTTCCTCAGCCATACACAAACACCTCCTACCTTAGATCCTGCAATGTCGTCACAACTAAACGCTGCGACAGCAAACTTTCTTGTCATAAATTGGCAACAACAACAACAAAAATCAATGCTAGATCAGCCCAGGTATCAGAATGAACAACTCGCACTAAGAAAACCCCCAAAACAAAACCCTTCCTTTTGAGAAAAACAGGAAACAATTGTAAGATATGAGTACACCACAGCTGCAAACATGTGCGGTTCTTGTTATACATACAGGAACTGCAGCAAAGTTCTTCTGAACTGATAGCACATCAGAATGGGGCCTCCTCTCTCAACACTTCCCAGCACTTCAGATTTAAAGATTCAGTGACTATTTATCATACTAGTTGTGGTAAAAGCTATTTTCTAATTTCACTTTACATTTCTACTCCACCTCCTACTCATTGATTCTGAATTCCTTTATAAGCATTTGTAGCTTGGCTTTGAGCATTTATGAATACTGTGCACTTTATTCTTCATTTTACAAGAATGGAATAGAGACAGGTTAAGTGACTTGCACAGTAGCAACCAAAGGCAGAACCACAATCGTGTGCATTAGTCATAAAAACAACTTTCACCTCTAACCAGAGAAGCTAAAGGAGATGCATAGATACATAGTTTTATTCATGAGATGGCCTTTGGAATGAATAGAATCAAACACCTCTTCAGAGTGAAGTGCAGAAAGTGACACATGCAAATCTTCAGGTCTAAGGGTGAAAGCCTGTTGAGAGAATGTCAACACAAACAGCATAGAGAATACATTTAAATACATTGTTTATTTCACATACCTGGAACATATCTGTGTTGCTGTCATGTGTATATTCAACTACTACTGTCTGGGCCCGAGACAAAGTGTAAGATATGCTGTGTTGGTCCTTGTTACTTATTGCCTGTGCAAAAACACCAGGTATTATTGAATCCATTAACAACTACTATCAAATAAAGCAGCGAAGTAGACAATATAACCAGATTCTTGCTATGCTCAATTAATGTATTAAGTCACACGCTCATTAGTGACACACCTGTAGTTAGAACTTCACAAAAAACAATCCTGCCMATTAAAGAAAACTGCAGGATTGATTCAGCAACAGACCAAACTGGTCTCTACCACATGCTGCAACAAAATCCCTGTAACCAAGTCAGGTGTTAGTCATGCTTAGCATTAAAGCAGTGTTTGCCTTGACACAAAAGACAAACAAAACAACTGAGTGCAAAGACTGAAACTGAATGCAACCACCTCTACAGCCTTTTTGGCCCCA
The DNA here is from genome assembly GCF_003343005.1 of Rhea americana. Lineage (NCBI taxonomy): Eukaryota > Metazoa > Chordata > Aves > Rheiformes > Rheidae > Rhea > Rhea americana. Next base: position 927,260 of record NW_028186375.1, on the reverse strand, counting down.
ACTTTTGCAACGTTAAAGCGAGGATTCTCTTCTAGAGAAGCAATCTGAATTCATACTAAAACTCAGTCATAGTTAATAAGCTATGTGGGCAAAATCTAACAAGCATTGCTGGAAAAACAGGGAAAAGCAAACCCAGCACAGGATACAAAAGTTGTACCAAAGCAAATTTAAATTTCAGTTTGTTAGGCTAGACTTCAGTTCTAGAGATTTGTGCTGTACTTCATATGTGAAACCCCAATTTGTTCCTAGTAAATGAGCAAATACCCTCTTATAAAGTGCTTCTAAATAGCACTGGTCACTTGCAGGCCTGAAGAATTAGCAAAAAATTTTTCTTCATAGATCTCTTAAAAATGTAATTTTGTCTCAGTAACTTCATTTAGCTACAGGATTTTAATTTTAGAATATTTTATGCCATTCCCTAATTTTTAAGGATTAATATTGCTAAACATCAAGGCAGTTAGAGTCAAAAGACTCAACACCATGGTATTTGTTCAAGGACCTGATCTCAATCACACTGAAGAGCTCTAAACAGCAACTAAAAGCACCCTCAAACTCCAACAATTCTAGTGAGAGTGTCTCAGTTGAAACACTCCTTTTCCATGCGCCTGAATCATCACAATATAGCAAGAATTATCTTCTCTGATAACAGCTTAGTTAGAATTTTCTTAGTTTTGACATTAAATATAATTTCCCCTCAAGACTTCACTTTTGTTTGTTACTGAGAACTATAAACTTAATTATGAGCCATTTAAAAGCATGCAAAACCCACCTATCCTCATTTCTGGGGATCTCCCACCCATTTGGGTAGCATGTGTATGCAGAGCTTTGCTGAGGGACCATTCTAAAGTCAGCTGCACATGAACAAAGCTAGCCCTAAAATATGAATGAATGAAAACAAGAAGTCTAAAATATGTATTTATAGCAAGTTTGGAAAAAAAAATAAAATAGAAAGTGTTTTATGTGACTAGCCTATGCCCTGAACACTCGTGTTTTAAAAGTAAACATCCTTTCTCTTTCTGGACACAGCAAGAACTGGGCACCAGACTTGTTTTGCCAAATGATTTCCTTTAACCCTGAAAGGTATCAAAAACCTGGGATAAATACCAATCATTTTTTTCACAGCCAGAGGACTTCATGTTTTTCACACCATTTCATCTCAGCTTAACTGTATTCATTCCACTAAATTCTTTAGACTGCACTAGAAGAACTAGACTTAACCAGACAAGTCAAGCTTACCTTTGCTGCTTGAGGGGTACAGGCAATATGCACAGTGCTAGGTTTCACCCCATTTGCCTTRGGTCTTTTAAATAATGCAAATCTACTTTTTCTTCTTCCTCTATCTCCATTTGGGAGAGACCCATTGTACCTATGAAAAAGATACAGATAAGAAAAATGAAGTCTATCTTCACACTGGGCATCTGCAGCTTCTCATGAGCTGCAGACCTGCAAGAACTTCTGTTCTAAGCACAAAACTTCCTTAATTGGCATGCTTTTGAAAAAAAAAAAAAAAAGATTTACAATTACTTACTCTGAAGATGAAAACAATTAAGCCAACATGTTTACTTGTTTGTAGCTTTAAATTATTTGTTCACACCATAAATTAAAGATCCTAAATACTTACCAAGCCTGCTGAACAGCTATTATTATTTCATAGAATTTTGATAAAAAGCCTGTGAGATATACAGAGGGTTTCAGAGGAAACTTAGCTGAATCCAACAGAAAACTCACTTTGAGCATGCCAGTATCACAACAACAGATCACTTAGTATGCTTTATAAAAATTTCGTTTGCCTTTTGGTGTTAGCAATGTTACTATGGTTTTATAAGAATCCTTTCATTTTATAGTTCTAGTGATCCTCTTTCTACACTATCATATTATCCATCTGTCYAGCCCCAACTAGAAATCACTTTGGAAACCCCTCACAAATTGGCTGCCCTTGTCATGAAAGGCTTACCTGGAAAGAATATAAGAGCTGAAAATAAACCTAAAGGTACTCAACAGTTCGAGCCCTTCCTCTACGCTCGCTTTGTCACAAAGAAAAGTCTGCATGGCACAGTGCAGTTTTCCAACAGATCGTATTGTGTGTAACACTGGTTACCACTGAAAATGGCAGCCTTCTCTGGGCCACGCATTCCAGCGCCCTTCCTGGCATGAAATCAGTTACCAAAAAGAGCTGATCAACTCACCATCTGCTTGCACACTCACTAGGTACAATTCAGAAGAGGGGGTTCAAGGGAGAGGTAGTAGGACTGCCTCTCACAGCAGCCTGCAGTTCAATTGCTTTAAGTACACCCCGACACTCTTGCACTTATACCTTCATTCCTCAGTTCCAGGCAAGTCACTTACCCCAATACAATCAATTCACCATATTTTACTGGTGCTTTTGATGGATGATTTTCTTGATCAGGAGAAAACATGAGCTTAGTTAATGACTTCTCAAATTTCAGGTCTCTGATCAAGAGCTGTGGCACACTTTTTTCATTATTTCCTGTAAAAACAAAAAGTAAAGCAAAATGAAACAGAGAAGATTCAAATTATCTGTTTCACAAATCTCTAAACCTATTTTTTAGTTTTTCTGACCTGATAAAATAGCTACATTTTGTGCTTGCTATTTTCTCATATTTTCATTAAATAATCATTAAAAATGCTACATATGAAAACATGGTAATTCAGGTTGAATTGCCTGGAACAACAATAAGAGCACAAAAATACAAGTGCATTTAGAAAATTCCAATATGGCCTTGATAAAACATCCACATTGTTTTCATTCATGATAACTGTTTAGTATAAATGGTATATGGCTTAATTCAGCATGTTGGTGCAATTACCAAGAGAGCCAAAGATTAGATTTAAAGAAAAAACACAAAACCAATCCATTAGCCAAAGAGGTAGAACTTTTCATGAAAGTATCTAATTCAGAGCCTTCTAAAAAGTTCTGGATTTGCAAATTGTAGGAATTTGCATGAAAACTTGATACTGAGTCTACCATAGAAGTTTGATTAAGCACAGAGACATTGCACAGTCCAGGGACTGAACTGACGCAAACAACTCTTTAAACTAGATTTCCAGTGGGAATTCCAAGAGCCAAATTTCAGTATTGGTTGACCAGAAACTCTTCAGGGTCTTTCCTTTGTGATTCCACAAAGAAGGGCAAAACAGAAAAGACAAAAAGCTCTTTTTAATTGAAAGATATCCCAAGTTATTCTTCTGGATTTCTTAATGAGAATGGTTCCTTAAACCAAAAAGATAATAAAAATTGAGCTTCAAGAGACCATTCACACTAGAATCTTTTATCAATTCCCTCATTAGCAACTTTTCTGACCTTYCCAGAGAGGAAACCTACCCAACACAAAACTCACTTGATAAAGCATTAGGCTGATTCTAGCCTGTTTGAAGCTTTCCTTTAAAAGGAACAAGAACAGTCCCCTGATTCTTCCATACAAGCTTTCACATCACCCCCCAAAAAACTATTAAACTTTAATTCAGCACTTTCAGAATTGATCATTAATATGCTGCCTTCTGTTCAAATAAACACATTGGTCCACATGCTATTTCTTGTATCCTGTCAACTTACACAGATAACACCATTTTCTCCAGACTCACCTAGGCCTTAGACACTAGCAGGAAAGACACCACACAGACTTTACCTACTCACATCTCAAGTCTTAATAATAGATAAAACGATGTGGCAGTGCTTGACAAAAGAAATCCTACCCTGCTTACATTCATTCAGAAGTTGATGCAAACATTGCCTTTTCTGACCCAATCTCTATCTTCCCCCCGCCTTTCCTCCATCAGACAGAAGCTAGGCCCTCGTCTTCTCTCGACCTACCCATCATTTCTAATTCAGCACAGATATGTTCATTCCCACTTGCAAAGCAGCTCATGATGCTATCTGAAAATGTGGTATGGTCTTTCATGCTTTCTTGCATGCTATCCCACGTATTTGAGGACTTCACACAAATACCCCCGAAGACATGTTACTGTCCTCCAGACTTGCTGTGATGCCTGCAGAACACAGCTGGGATGCTAAACCAAAGTCTGCATGTTTTTGCCTTACATATCTCATTGTTTTCTAAAATTCCTCTTTTGCTCTCCATTTTGGGTTCTGCATATTTCATACTGCTTGAAATAGTAAATTAACTGAAGACTATCTTTTTTGTTCTACTTATGCATAACATTACCACAACAGCATTCTGACCCACTGTTAGAAGTAAAGTACATAGTAATAAGCCTCATCTGCACCACGCTACCGTGGAGTGGCTGTATGCGGGTCTACATGATAGTTACACTAGTATATCTCCACTRCTCAGGAGGCCATGCACATTTTCATTGGACAGTTCAGCTAAATCAAGCCTTAGCGTAATTATCATTTGGCAGGTGCACAGAAATGCGTTGTACTGGTACAATTGTCCCCATTTGTTGCTCAGGAATAGCAACAACATCGCAGAAGAGTGTAAATGGATATAGTTTGCTCTAAAGTATTTCTAGATTGCTGGCCTATAYGTAGCAGTAAATTAACTCATGTGGTCCATGAGCGAAAGGTTTTAAAAAAGTAGCAGCCCCCAAGTCCGTTAATATACGGCCAGCTTATTAACATTGTTCAGCAAAATTTCCCTTTAAAGTTCTAAATTGGAAAATCTAAAGCAAACTGGTCAGATGAAAATTTGGTAATGAAACTCCTACTCATGTCAGTAGACACAACACGAAGCAGAGATGGTCCCACCCGATAAACAGAGCCCCAGGACATTACCTGTGTTCACAGACAGTTCTCCCCTAGCTCTGGTCATCTGGGGGCTTCTTTGTTCCCTGGCAAGGCAACTCTTGGAGCATCACAGGAACAATTCCCTGAAACCACGTATGTGTCTTTCAAAAAAAAACTACAGAAAAAGTATTCTGACAGTGATACTAGACCATCTAGCTTTGAGTGTTTAAGGAAATTTGGTGCTTTAACAACATCTCCTCTGCCTATAAACATAAGGATATACTGTAAAAATATATTATTAATTTCTATTTTTCCACAACTAACCTAAGCATTTCTTGTTTTGATTTGTTTTAAAACATTCTTGCAAGTATGTTTGTGTACCAGCACAAAACATATCTTAATATAGATATATTAATGTGCAAGTTGCTTACATACCGCCTTAAAAAAAAAGAGATGTTTTAATCTCCTCCCCAATTAATCTATTTCTACTTGCATATAGATCTCCTCAGCAGCCTCCCCCTCACTTCACTCTTCTCCACATACAGCTAAATTAATCTTAGCCATCGCATTTCATACGCTACACTTCACATTTCTTTACTAACGTAGACAATGATTGTCCTTTGACTTGACACCTAAGAAATGAGAAGAAAAACTGCTATAAGATCTACAGTACTACTCCGTAGGAAACAGCATAGGACAAGTAAATGCCATCACAAGTTAAGAGATTTGAATATGAGCACCATAACTAATAGTGCTCGAAATAGAACTAATCAACTCACATCAAGCAGATGGCAAGACAAACATTAAAAAAATAACTTAATCTTTGCCACTGGTAGGAGAAAGGTCTGTCATAACCTCCCCTCTGTTCACTCAGGGGATAAATTTCATGGAAAGCTAAAAAGATATCTCCAATCACAGAGTCAGCTAAGTCTCATTAAGAGTAATTACACACAAGCAATTATAGGACACTCCTTTAATGAATCACTTGAACAGGCAGCTAGTAGCCTTCTTGAAGAGCATGACTGAACAGAAACCAAAAAAGAAGCCAATAGACTCATGTAACACACTTCAGCAGTGCAAATAGTTAACTAGAAAAAAAATCTTAATCCAAGGAAAAAGTGTCTGACTGCTAATGCTCAACTCCTCTGTAATACTTTTTTGTTGTTTCACAGTTAAAGAAATCCAGCCAACTTTATTTTGAGGCCAGCATAAATGATGGAAAACCACTTGTTATTTAACCCAAGGACGGTTCAAGAATAAGAAATCCAGAGCTATCATTACTAGCAAAATTTGTTTCACCCTCAAAAGCATGACTTGAATGTTTGAATTTTGTTTTTTTATGCCCTAGAACCTTTGAGCCGCATACACCATACTCRCAAATAGTAAGAATCTGTAACTTGAACTCAAACACAATAAAAAAAATTCAGTCCCTAAAAAAAAAGTGTAACATATATGCTAATATACATGTGATCTGCTTGACATATTATACCCAAAGACTCATTTTGTTCTCAGAGATAACAAATACTCATCATATTGTTCCAATGACGTTCCAGTTCCAAAAACTAGTACAACTGAAATCTGATGCCAGTCAATAAAACCYAAATCTTCTTCCATTCTTCCACTGAAGAAAAGCCTAAACAAGCCACAGGATAACATCGTCACTCTTAAATTGGAGAAAAAAAGCTGGATAAAAAAAAATATTTAAGAACATATAAGAGGAAACCCTCCTGAGATGTCAGGAAAGATGCACCAAGTTACACAATGGGTCTTCTGTTATTGGTATAGAAAAAGATCTGTCCACATAGTACGTTTTTATTTTTAGAACTACTGAAAACTCTGAGTTTGGAAAGGCTAATTAAGTTAAAAAAGACCGAACCTGGCACTGTAAGGCCAACAGACAACTAAGCCACTGACTGCTTGAACAAAATATGTGCAAGTTAGCTTCTTGTCATGACCATTAATTTCGTARCAGCATCTCAGGCCACAGCTGGATTAGGCTTCATTGAAGTACGCTCTGAACAACGCAGACTGCTCTAAAACTCCTTCAAGGCTCTTTTCGCCATTGATGAGGAATAAGGTGTTAATTACGGGATCCCAACCTTGTCCTACATTCTTCCTAACTTGTAGCAGCAGACAAAGTTTTCACCTCAAGCTCTCTCCTGCCTAGTTGGAAAAAGAGACAAAAGCATGAAAAACCCTATCTGTGCATAGTCTTGCACTACAGAAGTCAACAGCTTTGGAGAGTAAAGGAACTTGCAAACAGAATAGTTTTTGAAAGCCACTACTGGATCATTTGGTAAAGGTACTGTTCAGTGAGCACAACTGCCTGCAGTTAACACACACTATGATGGGTACCAATTAGCATCCTTCAATTGCAAAATAAGAAGCTAGAATAGGAAGAGAACATGAACAAGTAATACCTTGTCACTCTGAAAACTGGTTCCTTTGGAGCCAAGAGAAAAATCATGGAAGGTAACAGTACTGTCATGCATAACTGCATAACTGAGGGAATGGAAACAGATGACATCTAAACTAAGAAAAGTTTTAAATTCATTTAGAAAGGGCAACACAAGTTTCTTACAAGCCTTTTTTCTTCTTCTTAAATAGTCTCTTAAGTCACAGCAGAAAGCAAGTCACATTTCTTATTACCTTCAAAGAGGGAGGAACAGCCATATGCATCACTGGCCTCTCTCCTGTCACATATGAAAACTAGTCTCCAGATCTGGAGACACTATTTTCTGGGAAGAGCTAGCAAACCACATGTTGTTACAGCATGTAGTAACAAAAGGACTAATACTCATTGAGCACTGCAGATCTGACATGCTTTTAGTTACTTAGTGATTTAAGTTAGMTCATGTCCAGTTCAACATCAGGATCTGACCTATTTGTCTTCATTCACTACCTGAAGCTTTAAGTCTTTGGGCACAGGAAAACAATGTTTGCATGCTTCAGAGTAGATTCAAGTGAAGCTTAAAGGTCTGTACACTTTTGCTGAACATGCCATTTTCAGTGGAGTACCCAGAGATATATTGAGGTTTGGTTGTTTCTGAACCATAAGCTTGAGCTTACCATTTGTTCTCAATCATTCAACTGTCTTTTCTGATCATGAGATAGCATTTATGATTAAYCTCTAGTGGCTTCTATGAAGAGTATTTAGATCTTGTTCACACGGGGGCACAAGACCCAGCTAACTAATAAGTTAGCTATTTAGCAGACTAAGTGCAGCTTTCAAAAATGCAACTAGAATAGCAGTATCTTAATGGTTAAAATGGTGTAGGGGGAAGGGAAACGTTAAATTCAATGAGCTCAAGCAGAGATTCATTAAACACTCTGCTGTGAGCTAAAAATACTAGAATAAAAGTCTCTTTGTAATAAATTACCATCATTTTCTAAACACAGAGCCAGCATTATAGGCTGTTAGCAACTGTAGCTAGCGCCAGACTAGCCCTTTTCTAAAATACTGCATTAAAAACACTTCCACAGTATAAAAAGAAGTCCTCTGTCAATGAGTAAATTAAAGATACACTGATTCAAATGCAAAGAAAAGTACATTTTTCCATTTTTACTATCTTTTGTATATTCCCTATCTGCATATTTTAGGGTTCGGGGGTGTTTTGGTTTATAGAAATAAAGCATAGGACAGTTTCTCTACTTTTTTTTAAAAAAAAACACAATTTGCTATTTGCAGTTCTCTATTTACAACCCTTGCAGTTTTCATATCCAGCTCCTTCACTTAGTAATTCTGTATTAAGTCAGGGAGGGTACAGACAACACAGATGCTGACTCTTGTCAGAAGTATGGAGTGACAGGACAAGAGGTAACAGACAAGCTACAACACAGAAAATTCTGTTTAGCCATTAGGAAAGCAGAATTCAAAGAGGCTGTGGGATCCCTATCCTTGGAGGTGCTCAAACCTTGCCTGAACACGGCCATGAACAACCCGATCTAAGGCAGCCAGGCTTTCAGTGCAGGGCGAGACCAGAAGACCTCCGAGATTCCCTCTCAGTCTAAATTATTCTAGGCCTATAATTCATTTTAGGAACTCAAGACATTTTTAAGGAACAAATCCAAAGAACTGTTAAATACGTACCTTAAGCACATTCTTAGTCAGAGACAAATGAAGAGCAACTTCATTAGTGTTAAAGAAACAAAATGTTATCCCTCTCCTCCACAGAGTTGCGTGTTGTTACAAACTAAAGCTGTACTTGAATGCAAAAGCCTAAACTGTTCTTTGATCATGTACAAAGAATTCACATTCAATAGTGCGATTACCTGACTAAACACAACAGGGACCCAAGTTCGCCAGTCTCCATTCACACACTTAAGCTCCTCAGTAATCCAACCAACTTTTACTAGGCAATCTTCTAACTGCAAGATCAGAAACCAAAGTCTTCTTAATGCATGTGCAGTATTTCAGTATGTGTTTCCTCTTCTATGGCTATGTCTTGCCTCTTCAAAAAAAAAAAATCTGATTTCCCAATTTAAAGGACTGGAACATCAAAGCTAAAGTAACTGAGAGACAAAGCAGCCTCGTGGAATACTCATCTCTCAAGCTGAAAATATTTGCAAGTCTAGAAGAAGGAAGAGATGATAAGCAGTCAGAGGGAAGTAAAAAACAAAGTCATTCCCAAGAGACAGCCTTCTTGCTTGATAAGGAGTCCCTCAAGTCCAAGTTGCCAGATCGGACAGACACAGTCGGAAGGTAGGAGCATGGGAGTTTACAGCACTAGACACATTTGAAATAACGTGACTGTGGTAGCACATTTTGGCAGGCAGACCACCGTGTATGAACCACTCATGGAAAGGTATTCTTCCTTAGTCTTGAAACACCAGTATCTTTGTAGGATGCTGTGCTTCACCAGAATGACTGTTTTGTACATAGATTTGCTCATATTTCATATTAATGTCACTGCATTGATACAGATAACATTACTGCTGATCTACACTGATGTCAGAAATTAACTCCTTACATCACTGTTTTTGAAAGCAGAGACAAAGATTTGGAAATCATCTCCTTACTATATGATGCTTAAATAGCCATTGGAAAGTCATTCAGCAATAGCAGACTTTCTCCTAGGTTCCCTTTCATCTGAGTAAAAGAGCATACAAACACACAATAGTCTTCTGTGATTTACCAGCCATAGTTCTCATATTTTTCTCAGTTTTCAATTAGCAAACAGCTCATGTTCACCCTTCATAACCATACCTGGAGCTTTAGGCTCTGCAGGTTTTATATTCCACCTGTGAGATTAAGGCAGATTCTGTCTATAGCTTGCATCCTTCTCAGCAGATGTATACAGAAGGTGTAATGATGCAGCTGTTAAATATTCAGATTGTACTGTCAGTTTGTATCAGTAGAGCTAGTTTACCTTCCTAAGGAAGGATCATTCATTTTCCCCTCCTGTCTAGGGAAGTTTCTTTAGTACCTAAAATGATACAAAACAGGTCTTGGAGCACGGAAGAGCAGCCCAGCCTTTTGCCTTTGTATGGATTATTCTTTCCTTAGTTTGTAACACTTGACCTTTTCTTTRAAATCTAAATAAGCTTAGTCATCCACTATATACAAACAAATTGCATTTTATTTTTCAGTGTTTTCATATCTTTAAACTGGGGGGGTTGACACAGAAAACTACAACCCCCACAAGGCCAAACTCTGAACCAGGCAAACAGTCTTTCCTGCATAGGACACCAAACATTAAACAATGTAAGCAGAACTGTCTGCTTCTGCGCCTTGAAAACATCTCTAAAATCCCTAACAGAAGGGAAACAAAATGAAGCATCTTTTTGCTAAGGACACCTGCCACTAGTAGTTAGCAATCTTGGGAATGTGGCGTGCAAGAGTCACAGCATGAAAAGGGCACTTTGTCTGCGGACTGTTCAAAGGTGTGTAACTTGAGACACAAGAGCCTACTGCTTTGCTCCAAGACTCCAGCTAACTTTCTCCAGTCTCAGAAACCACACTTTCATTTGGGCTGGCGTTCAGTGTTCCACTTCAAGTTTCATTTGAATAAAGTGAATCAGAACAGTTCTCAGCAATTTTATGAAACTTGGGAACCGTGCCATGAAGACAGATACCTTCAKCCAATGAACAGGGCAAACCTTTCAGACCAAGGCTTCTATTATAGGTTTATGTATGAAAATCTGTACATGCTGACAGTACTCAAAAATACCATTCCTTCCATGAAAATGGAAAAAATCACCTAAGTACCTGGGCCAGATTCAGTTCAGGGTCCTCCAAACTTTAGTAGTGTTATTCTCAATTGCCGTTGATGAGATCAGAAGGTGGCTAAGCATATTAAAGCTAAAGGGAAGCAGTTACGTAACATAATGATCCATTTTAACAGATTGACAAAAATCAATTCTGAAAATACGCTCTTGAAAAAATCCAGCATTTTTCTTCAGTTATGAAAAGTAACAGCTGATCCTCCCCTGAGGAAACCACGATATCCTCCTACAGATTATAAATGATGTAATTCAGACTGTGTGGGGGAAGCTGAAAACATTTGTCTTTTAGCACAAGGTGGCTATTTTAAAGCTGTCACTGCAATATTATCTATAATCTTAATTAGCTGAGAAAAAAACCTCTTCACCAGTTACAATCTGCTACATTTGCATGCAGTTTACATCTCCTTAATGCCCATGCCCACCAAGTCAGCTTTCAGATAAGCCTGTGACAGAACATAACCTCACATAACACAAAGCTTATCAGTTGGCTACTTCTGCAGCACCAGGGCCAAATGAAAGCTATACTTGCTGAATCAGCTGAGATACGAGGCTTGTGAAAGCTATTCATGTGAGTTACTTAGGAAGCTTAATTTGCAGCTTTCTGCACAAGTTTTTGGTCAAACTTGTGCCTTGACTGTTGCTTCAAACCATGTTGAACAAGGATAGTTTTTATTACTCAAATTTTCAAGTGAAGATTATTTATACATGCTGTAACTATGAAGCCATAAAATGACATGAGGTGTGCTGAAAGGGTAATGCCATGTGTTCATTAATCATAACTCTACCTACCTAAATCCTGATAGTGTGTTACAAAAGCAGCAACAGGAAAGCTAAAAACCTTTGTATATTTGTACCAAGTAGTAGAAATAAGGACTAATTTTCCTGACACAGTGAACTTCGCAGAGTCCTTTAACATTATTAGGGACTTTACTGCCTTCAGACAAACTACACAATGTTACCCTAAAAACAAGCAGTCCCTACTTTCATTTCAAGTCAATGACAGAAGCACAACTTCCACATATATATTGATTAGGAGCTCATGCCAAAATACAGACATTCTATTTTGAAAAGGACAATTTAGCAAATAGATGGGAGTTTTTTATGCTTTGATGACTAAGCACAGCGAGATCTGCTGTATGATGCACCTGAACTAGAATATATAGCAAAAAAACCCATCCTTGCACAAAAACACAATGACTTCCTGTTCTACAAACCTGAATATCAGTTTAGCTTTTTCTGAGCTTCTGACTTCCCGACAAGGCAGTTTATGTACCAGATTATTATCTACTCAATAAGTGTTTTTAATCAGAATAAAGCCTGTAACATAGCATATCTTCTTGCAAAAAGACCAGCTATATTTAATTCATTCTTGGTCTGGAGAGCACAAATATTTAACAGCTTTGTGAGAAATTTTCCTTGGTATGACTTCATTAAAGTTAACGGTTTCAGGGCACCTTGCTCTGCACCCTAAAAATAAGAAGCAACTGACACTTGTTACAGAACACAAGCACTCAGTAAAATACACACACTGAATGACTTCCTAGTTCAGGTGGGAGGGCAGCAAGCATATTGCCTGTTCTCACATTTCACATTGAGACTACCAACTTCTCACTGAAAAAAAATACTGCAATGGAAGAGGCTTTTATTAAAAAAAAAAAAAAAAAAAAGAGCAGCAACACATTCGAACAACAACAAAAATAGATGGCATACAGGCACTTACCAGTATCCTTCTGTGCTTTCAATACTTCTACACAGCAGAGAAGAAACAAACCTTTGGTCTTGCTCAAAAACCACACGAAATCCCCTAACTCTTTTAAAACCCAGCAACTGCCAGACTGAGCGCCTCTGCTGTGTGTGCTTTTACTTAAGCAGTTGGTAATGCAGTCTGACTAAACAGGGGCTGGCTCTGCCTTACTTAAGCTAGGTAAACAGCACCACGCAGCACACCATTGGCTGAAGTCAGAGCTTGCATCCTGCTTACCATCCCATAAATTCATCAATCTCAGGCCCCAAAATGGAAAAAAGGAAGTAGAGGGTGTGTTAAATTGTATTCTACAGCCCAATTCCCCAGCAGTTCTCTGGATTAGGTTCGCAGAGAAACRCTGTTCTATTTCCTTCTCTGCTTGTCTTACATAACTGTACCCATGCACGCTATACTATTTTTTTTAATTATCACTTATTAGCCCAGCTAGCTTTCCTCACCTCCCCCACAAAAAGTGATTTCTTAATACAGTAAGAATTAAAACAGCAAAAATTTCAGGCATTGGCAGCCCTGTTTTGACTAAGACTATACAACTTGACACAATCAAAAACACCTGCAGTTGCCACCTGTGTGTAGCTACTTTCAGCCACTGGCCTCCCATGGCCAGTGATTTCATAACTGTTTGTTCCTATAGGATGCACACGTAGAAAGACGGACAAATCTGCACGTGCCAGGTCAGACTGAGCTCATCTTGTTCCACTAAAACTGAAATCACTGTACCAAGCCAGTGGGTTGGATCATTTAAATGCATGAGTCATAAAACAGTGATCAAGTTACCACATCTTCTGAGTTACAGCCTGATAGAACTGATCACACAAACCCTCTCAGGCTGCAGCAAACAGGTTATAACACAATAGTTTAGCCTTCTCACCAAGTTTTACATCATACCTGTGGCGGGCCAAGGAGGCACACACAGTTACCCTGGCTCAAACGAGGCATATTCAGGCTGCAATTTGACATAACCAAGTTCTACAGCTGACTGTACTGCTGCCACTTCTGCTGCTTTTTTCTGTGCAGCAAATACAGTTCATATTTCTATGAACTGTGGCTCACCACCTCAATTCTGCAAGCACAACTGCACAGATAGGTTTTCTTGATCTAGTTCACGGTGAAGGCATCCACATTCTACGAGTTGGTTTATCCGCTCAGTTATTTTTTAGCTGGATCTGCTTCCCTGTTCAGCTCACAGCACAGCTATGCAAACAGTTGTACCAGTCGAACATAAGGAGGGAGGGGAGGTGCATTACACAGCACCACGCAAAGCTAGTACTCTCAAACTTTTTTGTTCATAATGCTTACTATAGCATAAATTGCAAATCCACAAACCAAGCTGCATTGCTAAGGACAAGGTTAAAACATGTATTTTCCTCTCTTCTCAATCTGTACACCAATGTTAATCTCTTCCAAGCTATACTGTGAGGTTGTGCTGTTACATGAACCTGTCCTGTCCCATGCAAGGAAAAGTAAACTATAGGGTATTCTGAAAAATAAAAATGAACATAGGCTCAAAGGCATTGCACTATTTTCTATTAAATACTACTAAGCACAAAAATACCACTTTTGTTTCAGAAGTCACTGAGCCACAAACTGCTGAATACTGGGAAGAGCTTTGGAGAAGCATCAATACATGCATGTTCTTTATTCTGCTCTTCTCTGGGCTTCTGCTTCTTGCCACAGATGACACACTGCTGAATACAGATTCTAAATAGGATGGTCATTCTCATAGGAGAGAGATCACTGAACTGATAAAACCAAACCAAACCACCTTCCTACCTCAACCCTTTCCCTCAGACCTCAACTATTTTAACCCAAATCATCTTCCTTTCTAGGCATTTGTGGGGTTATTCTGCAAGTCAGCTGTGCCAATACAATTGAGAAGACAAGAACCTCCTGAATCAGTTACATCATTAAAGCTGGAAACTCATCAAGCCACATGAAGATTAAAGTTTAGCTCTCCTCCCTGCCACAATCAACTACCTCACTGTATACTAGCACATAAAGCTAGTTTATCCACTGATAACTATTAGAACCTTAAAATGCCACCTTTCACGGTGCTGGAAGTGTGGTCTCATCTCATTTTCCCCATCACCCTCAAATATTTTTCTTCTTAGCCCTACCTACAAAGGGTTTATAGTTTTCATTCTGTTTCAGTCAAGGCTAAGAGTGGTTTTTAGAACCAGGACTGCATAAGTATCACTTAAAACAGATATGATCACACAGATAAAAAAATTGCTCTATACTGGAGTAAGTTATAGTGATAAAGTTACATTGATATGAACGCTGTTAAGTCGAATTATTTTTGTCACACAAATTATATTACTTGAACTGTATCATTTTGAGAATGTTCAGTCTGAAAAGCAGGATTTGGATTAATTTGCTTTTAATAGCTCATTTATTTTTATTGTATATACATGTTTCAGGCACTATTCAGAGCCCAGATTAATACACCTGTAGATAGTTTTACATTGCAATCACAGAGGCAGTTACAGGGTCAAAATACCCCAAGATAACTTAGGTTCTTGCAGCACTCTAGCTGGAGCAGCAGGATTTGCTGCAGACGCATTTATCCTATACCATGTAATTCCCTTTTCATAGCTGATCATGCCCCATCTTAAAGTAGGGTTTATTTGGGTTTATTTTGCYGCAGTTGCATTGTTAAGTGGCCGTTTTGGAATCTCACCCTACTGAGGGGCTGAACACTGTTTTCCAGCTTATGCTTATTCGCAGCCATGTTCTAGTCATCTGTTCTCATGCCAACTTTGTTGTCCTTTAATTTCAAAGGAAAGGTTTAATGATTTCCACTCCACCTGCAAGGCCCACACAAGAACTGTGCTCCAGGTTGGACATTAGAARCAAGGGCCTCAAGTGTGCTGTCACCAGCCAGGTGCTCAACTGTACCCTGAGCAGAGATGCTGCCGACCACGTCAGACTCCGAAACACTTGAATGTGTAGCCCAAGATATCACTGCTAATTTCACGAAGCAATGCTTAACTGCAGGGGAGGTTCCTTCCTTGAAATTGTTAAAGAAAGAACAYGATGATACACCCCTTTATATCTGACTCACAAGCAGATGCTGTACAGTTTGATATAATTACATGATTTCACATGACATTCAAAATGAGCTTGAGAGGAACGCACTTCTAGTCATGTCAACTAAAGGACAGCCTTGCAGGTAGGTGCTCTAAAGTACAGATTCCTAAGAAGTCTGAGTACCAAACTCTTCATCCTAGCATTAAACTGATCAGTATATTAATGCTAAAGGCCAAGATGGAAATCTTGAAATTAGCAAAGACATGTTTAATAAACCAGGCAGGGAATGGAGTAAAAAAATCCTACACAGAATAAGCACGTGAAGTTATTGTACACAAGAGACTGAGAAAAAGAGACTGAAGGAAACACAGAAAAGAGGGCAAGAAAACTGGAAGAGTAGGATCTGTAATGGCCCAAAGGGGAAGCATTCAATACTGAATGCTGCATATACCCAGTTCGTGAAAAAAGCCATCTACATTTTTCAATCCATAGCCCGCGTATGCTCTATACACCACCTTAACTCCATTACCACTGAATCAGTGGTTGAACTCTGCTCAAAGACAGCAATATCAAAAGCAGACAAACATTTCATGCTCTTGAAAGTATTAAGTCTGTTACAGGGTCCTCATGAATCTAATAAAAGGTGCATGGGGGGGAAAAGGGAAGATTGCTGACTGGGCAACCCCACTCTCTAATTAATCTTTCATTGTGTTATGTCACATGCAATCACTGTGCAAGGAGTTCCCATCTTACATAGTTAAAGACATACTACAGTGTTTTAAGGAGATTATAAATGGGGGAAAGCAGCCTGAAGCCAAGAACATGCTAATTAGTGTATACAATAGAAATGTTAATCAAGTAATCTGCAGGAAGAGGAGGAGGGAAGGAAATGACCTAATCCCTTGCACTACTGTGCGGTGCCTAATGAGAAGAACTGTAATTCTTTTAAGGGCCAAGCAAACAAAGGTCCATTGTTATATGTACAGCTTCCAGGGAAGAAGGTTTTTGCTGTGTATCAAGCTACCGCAACAAGTAAAAGGTTCAGCTTCATATCCTCCATACACTACCAGCTCTGGAATTGGCAGGAGAGGCTGATAAGATAAATTTACAGGAAGGCTGAGAAAAAAATCTTTAAGATGAATCCTAATTTCTGCAGACACAGCAAATTCTCCCTCAAAGTGGATTTGCCACCTTTAAAACATCCATCATCCAATGACCACTGTGATCCAGGCATGACTGTGGAGCTTGTTAAACATTTGAAAGTGTAAGAGCCATAGCATACCCTATGTTTTACAAAAGCTTCACAAGAGAAGTGCTTTCTAATAAGCAGTTCAGTGCTATCACTACAGAGCTCTATTTACAAGGATAGGCCAAATAAGATACTCCACAAYCAAAGTGGAGACAGTCCTTCATTCAGCTTTGATGTTTCTGATTGTTAGGCTTCTAATAGCCAAGACTGAAAGGATGATAGGTGAGGCATCATTGGAAGAAAACACATTCAGAAACACGCAAGTATAATTGCATCAGTCTTCTTCTCAAGACAGTAAAATTTGACTTTCCCCTTTCCCACATACCTGGAAAGAGCTACTTAAAAGATTTTTTTTTTTTTTTTCTTTTCATGTTCTCTGGGAACATTTCTGGATCTTGTAAAACTTTCCAAGCCAAATACCATATCCGCAAATTCAATTAACATAAATTCTTTGAGGTAGTATTAGTGCAAAGTTTATTAGCTGTAGTTCTCCTGACTTCTTCATCCAAACTCATAGATTCACTAAGTTTCAAGCTGTTCTATTTTTCCTAAAATTAAGAAAAAGAGGCCCAATTCAAATTAATTTCCAAGATTTTTTTTTTTTACTGCTAGCAAAACTTCTAAAGTACCTGCTAGCAGAACTAGCCGAACCGGCATTACCTGCAAGTTTTCATTCCTACAAAGTCAGATCGTTTGGCCAAGGAYTTCTTCAGAGAAAGTTAAGGCAGTAACTAGCAGTGTTACACATCTTTGTGTCATAATTAAGCCAAAACCTTTCACAGATTAGGAAAAAAAAAGCTCAGAAGTGTACTAAGTTTTAGAAATTTAGCAATAGAAATTCAGCTACAACATACTGATAGTTCCCTTCTCCCTGCACTCTCYAGGAAATGAAGTCTGAAGAGGAACAAGATTTAAGAACCATTCAATATAATTTTTATTCTCAACTTCCACACCACACAAATGGATATCCTTAAAAGAGGCAACTACTTTTTAATCTAGAAATGTCTTGAAGCATGGAAACAAAGCTTACCCATTAGAAAATTTCCCTCTGATTTATCCTAAATTCCTCACTATCCAGTTGCTACACTCTTAACACTCACCATTTCAACTGTAGTTAATTTGCATTTCCAACAAAAAAAAGTATGCTGGGCAGCCTCCACCCTGCTCTCCTAACCCCTGCATATGAGCCTTCCATGTGCGAACTACTAACTTGGATATTTTGAAGGTCACACACCCTCCTGCAATTCACTGTTCTTTTAGAAGACAACTAAAAAGTATACCATCTTATTGTATGGATTCCTCCTAACTTCAGAACTTTTTCTAACCTTTATGTAAGGTCCAAAATCTGGGTCTTTCTAGACATATCATCGGCAACATTTACACATAAAAGCATATGACCTACATAACTCCGGATAGCTGTCAGAAGTTTGTCTACTCTCTGCAAGCCAAGTATCAGTTCTTTATAAGGGCCTGACACGCTAAGTTATAGCCCCAGACATAAATTCAATGGCTAGTTCAGTACTTAATTTTTTTTCAATATATTTTTGACATTCAAGCATYGTTTTTTTGAGGGCTATTTTAAATAGTGCTGTGTGAGCGCAGGTAAAGGACAAAGCTTACTTTAGGCAACAATGCAAAAGGACAGGAACTGATTATGTCGCAAGATGCACTTTCTAAGAAAGGTCTATTAAAATATCTCCAAATACATTGAAAGTTGTCTCTAAATGAAAAAGGTTAGCAAGTTATGTTTATTAATACACTGAAGATTACATTAGCACAACTTAACTTTTGGTATGCTTATGTTTCCATGTCAGTAGCCTTCTACAGCCACCAACTCAAACCAAAAAGTTCAAACAGGCCTCCCTCCTAACCTCATGTTTCCTTAGATCACTTACCGGTTCCTAGCCAGTTATTGTTCAGAGAGAAAAATCCCATAATATTTGATATCATCTTTTGTTTTCCTTTAAAATCCCATGGGAAATGCATGACTTAGCATATCTAAAGAGCAGCAATACTTTACTTCCTACACTTCTAATCCAATTTGGATAAGAGGTTTGCTGCTTATAAAAATAAACAGGCAGTTGCACTTCAGAGGATGCAGCAACCATTCACTTACCTCTGTGTGGGCACTAACACCCAATAACACACAGGTCACTCTCAAACAGTAGCAAAAGATCAGTGCTAGGGATTCTATCCCTAAATTTTATTCTTTGGTCAACACAGGAATCCTACTTCTTATGCATAGGCGCAAACAGAGCTGGTGGATACTGCTGGTTCTTTCCACAACTCAAAGTGCAGCCAAGCTTCAAAAATTCAAGTACAACCTTTCTTTCTTTCTTTCTTTCTTTTGGGGGGGAGAGGGGGGCGGGCAAGAAGAGAGAAGGACAAAGTCTTCAAGCTCTTCCTGAAATCATTTGTAATTAAATATCAGAAAATAAAGCAGATACACTACAGTAATGTTGACACAAACATGCAGGCAGAACAGTGGCCCAGTCAAACTCAGTAAAAACTACCATGTGTAATCTTTCTGTGGGTAACATTCAGCATCATAATGGGTATTATCACCAAGAAAACCCAAGGACAGAGTCCCTCAACCACAGAGACTGAGATTAGATGCTCTATCTCTTCTACAGAGACTCAAGAGACTTTGGTCTGACCATACAAGCCAGTTTTATTTAAGAGCTAAGCAAATTGTTACATGTTTAACATTTGACTTAAGAGTTGGAAAGCTTTCAAATCTACAATTTGTTAGGCACACACAGAGAAATGATGTTCACTTCAAACAAGAGAAACTACCCAGCTGAATATAACAACTGTTTTTATTTATAAGAGTTATAGTCTCCAGTTACAACCATAAGAACTTTGAAGGTATTTTCATGCGTGGTTCACAAAATTCATCTTTAAAAACAGGTATTTTTGAACTGTGATAGTGGCATGYCTGTTTTTCTTTAAAAAAATAATGCTCTCCAGAATCTCTGTTGTCTGTAAGAGTATGTGGCTGAGGAAAGCAGCAGACAAATCTAACATATGCAGGCACAAAGAATTTTAAATTGGTAGTGTTTGCAGAGACTGAAGGTCACTGTAGTGAAACACTCTTTTCCAGCAATAGCCAAAGCCTGTACTCACTTCCAGATARCATTAAAAACACACAGCAAAGAGTTTCAGGGGGCACCCCCACATTTGCAACAATGGTAAGCAATGCCAGTAACCCTAATGAAGTTGCATTAGCAAGACAGCAAGTTCAACTCATCTCAGTATTTCTATCAGTAACAAAAGCGTTCCTAAATTCAAAAAGAATGACACTCTTCCTTGATCAACTAAGGACAGCAGAATTTTGTCTGAATGCAAACCTTCAAGATTTAGCCTAGAATTTGATAACATTTCTAAAAATGAAGGGGTTTGRACATAAATGCAGAACTGTGATGTTTTCTTCCCTTCAATTCTGCTTCTTAAAAGTTTAAGATGAACCAAACTGCTTTCCAGAGAGATCAAACGCAATACATTGCTCATCATCCAATGCAGGTTTACCTATTTCCTATATAATGTTCTTAAGCAAAATACTTTGAGGACAGCTCAATAATTTTGTCTGAAAAAACACATGCTTAAAGCTGCATCATAGCTAGGATCCTTTTCCTCTGTGGATAACAGCTTGTATTTCCAAGTTACCAGGAAGTCTCAAACCAAGCRCAGATGAGTTGTAACAGATTAGAATAGATATGAATTAGCATCTGCATTAAATCTTTCCCATATTATGAATTTCTCAGACATGCAAAGATAAATGCAGAAGTCCTACACCAGCAGACTCGCTTCTAGCTTGGTGTTGTGGGGTACACCTATTCATTGAAAGGCAGGGTTCAATAAGCAGTGAAGAATTATGATTTGCTCTCAGATAAAAAGCTTTCTAGTCAGGGAACGGTAAACACAATTGGGCAAGTATACCAATAAGAGCATACAGCCACAGTAACATGACTAAGTAATTTTAAAATAACAGACAATTCAGAATATCTGGAATATAAAGTAATACTTTATATGGTTTTAAAATTAATTTTGTATGATTTTCAACTTGCACCTTTTATTAGCCAAAGTGACTGTCTGCTACCATGCAGACGTCTTCCTTCACGAACCTTGAGAAGGAGCTTGACCAAAGTCACTAGTCTACACTGCACACGCTGCAGATATCCATAGAGGCCTCTAGAAGATTACTGTTTGCGCGTCATTGCCCAGTGCATCTCAGTGTATCACAGAAATTTGAGCTTTCATTTTTCTATAGCAGCAAAGTTAACAGTAATCTAGTATGGTGGAGCTATTTCACTTGCTCTAGTTTTAGTCTGCCTCTCAGTGCAGATTCATTCTAAGAAACCTGGCTCTTGTGAAATAATCTTTACAAATTTTTAGGGATAGATTGCCCCTCTCAGGGCTGATACTGTTTATGAGCATTTAAAATTACTAACAGCTGTTCATATTAAGGACATTTGTGCCTCACTCACGCATTCATACAGATTTGCAGAAAGCTGCTCRCTCACATTCATTTTGTTATTTGTCATTACTGCTGTGCTTAAGGAAATCTCACATCATTTGCAGAGAAGAAAACATCATGCAGTGGGTATGAACAGTCATAAGCAATCAAGTTAGCACACGTTAAGAAGTTACTACGCAGACTCAGCAGAGATGTCTGACCACTTTCAAGCTCCTAGACCAATGCAAATTCAGAGTAAAAAGAAAAAAACATTTAAACAAGCTCATTCAAGTAATCAGCCATACAAGCACATACAACRAAGAGATTAAAGAACTACCAATACAGTAAAGCCAATGTAGCCAGTCTCGGCACTAAAATCAGAATGAGTTTATAAAATATTGGGCAAGTCGGACAAAGTCTGAGACAACTAATAGGACAAGTTGCTGCTTTCACAATAACTAGCATGAGAGCATTCTTCAATGCAATTCAGCAACAGGGTCTTTAGTTAGAAGCTCATAAAAATCTTCCGGCACACACTGTCTGACTTTGGCAAGTTCAACATCAGTTATAAAAATAATACATATTCACTAAGTATAAAGGAAAGAAAATACTCTCTCTGGCTTCACAGCCACTGATGTACTTTGAACTCTGAAGTCATTCTGTACTTTTAGCATTTCATAAACAGGAGCACGTGAATTTTGTGTGTTCCCAAAATAAACTCTGAACTACATAAATATTGCAGACAGACAAGATGAATTTTGCCTCCAATTTGCTTTTTGGATCTAGCTTTCAGGTAACAATTTCATAATTTCTTGCAGGTTGTAGGGGAGACACAATGGAAATCTGGCATGAAGACTTCTTCCAGCTCTAACACAATGCAGGACAGCAGATTAAAGGGYTTTTTCTTAGTTGCCTGGGGACATATGTAAAGCATCTGCCTTCATTTAAGAAGCTGTGCTTGCACCAGAGCAGTGTTTTTCAATTTTTGTTTCCACTACACTGGTGAAAAAAAACTTCTTGATCAGAGAAAATAAGCTGAAAAAAATGAAACAGCTATGAGGAAAAGAGCAGTAGATAAGCATGTCTACCCCTATTAAAGACTGTCTACCCGTTAAAACAATAGCCAGAGTTACAGTGCCTTACTTCAAAACTGGTGTATTATAAAGAACACACTGCTTCATCCCTTGCATTGGAATGTGAGTATAGTTTATTATGCCCACAGTCATTCMTCTATTGTGATACAGTACACTCCTTAGCTGTGAGTAGTAGTTTGTAAGTGAACATCCATTGCTGCAAGCCAGTAAGACTTCACATGAATGATGTTTKTAAGTCTTTCCCAATCAACAAGAACACTACGAAGGAATGTTCAAAAGGCTCCAAAACAGACAGCTCAAACATTTCATAAAGATAGGAACAGCCCAGTTAACCAGGAAAGCATAGTACCATCATATGTAGACTCCAAGAATCTTGGCAAAAAATTGGAAGCAACAGGAAAACAAGCAAAAGAAATAAGCAAAGTTGGTGCTGTCATAAGCTTAGCCTCCTGCGGTCTCTCTTTTGTAATACATCTCGTTTTTTTTTTTTTGTAAACATCACCAGTAGGGCAGAAAGCTGCAAAGTCAGTATGGCACTCAACAAATCTATGAAATACTGTGCACAATATGGAATACTACAGAATCAACATAATGGCTAGATCGCATCAAATAATTTTGTTTCACAAGTGTGATTTTCCTGTAGTAGCCAGTTCCAAACTGAGGCTTTTTTTCTTTTTAGAAGAGGAAAGCATTTCATATTTACAGCAGAAAACGAAAAGATTTTTTATATTTGTCCTTTTTTTTAAAAAAAAAAAAAGAAAGCCTTCAATTTAAAAGCAAATACTCAAGTCACAGATTGGTTCATTTTGAAAGTATGGTATAATAATAGRGTAGGAAAGAATTTTGTATCAGTAACATCAGATTTACACTTATATATTATCACACCCAAAATCTAATGAAGTTAGAGTATCCGGCTCATATTAGAAATATCAGAAATACAGCTGTCAAAAATCTTGAAGATTTTTTTTAAAAATACTTAAGAGTAAGATATAAACATCATAGCCAAAGTGCACAAATGAAACTGTTTACACAAAGCTTCAGTCACAAAACTCATCCAACCACAACAGTCAGCTAGCTACCGCTTAACTCTGGAGCAAAGCACCTACAGAGTTAAGTGCTAACTCTGGGAATAACTGCACATTCTTAGTTTTGCTACTGAAAACTATTTTTACAGTTTATAATAGTTACACTAAGCATGTCCGTAACTTACAGGATGGGGTTTTTCAGAAGTCACTGAAGATAAAGGTGTGCATGCACTTGCTCTAGGTCCTTATTGTAAGGATAGGATCAAGCCAGACATTAAAGAGTAAAAGTTAAAGAGTTACTGGCTTTCTTTTTATTTCTAGATTTGTCTTTTGCACATTACCCTCTATCATTCAGCAAAATGAAAAGATCAATACAGTCACAATAACTGATTTTCATCTGAAACACCCTCACGTTATTTAATTTTTTAAAAAAACTAATAGATGTAAACTGTCTGGGTTTCCCCAAAATTACCATATGTTGACTTCTGACAGACATCTGCATAAAAATACAAGTTGGATCAAAAAAGGCTAAAACTCTCAGCCCCAAAGAATACAACTATGGCTGTATGCATTAAAAAACCAAGACTCATCTTTACCTACAGTACACACAAAGGACTAGAATCTAGAAATTAAGTAAAGGTAGCAGRAGACTTAGCACAAAGGAGTATCAAAACATTAAAATCAAAAATGCCCACTGAATTACTGGTCAAGAGAAATCAAAGATCGCAGGAAAAACTTCCATGAACTGGAAGTGACACGCAATCTCTTTCCTACTAATAAGGCATGATAATCTAAAACAGCTCCTATGTACAGGAGACARCATCCTTTGACAAAACTTCAGCTTTATAAGTAATTATTTGCAAGCTCAACACGCTCCAAATATGTTTAACTTTAAARTTTAGAAAGTACTTGCAACCTAAAAGTTCAGCCCAGAGTGGAATACTGCAACAAGATCTCCTTCCTTAAGTGACTTTTTAGASTGTGCCAAAGCCATTAGTTGAAAGAATTCTAAATAAAGCCATTGTTAAAAAAGCTACATCATACTATGGCTGGAACAGCTAAGGAACTGGTCAGCAAGGAAGGATCATTTCCYGGCACAGCAATGCAGCAAAGAACTGAGTTCTCTCTCTTTTAATTATTTTAAGCCTTAACAATTTTGCAAAAATAAAACTGAGGTTTTTCGTTCATCTGTTTAACAGACGATCAATTCTAATCAGTAGCAGGCTTTGTTTCTAGATGTACTGTCAATCCCCCCTCCCACACCCCCTAAGTAAAGAATTATTTAGGAAGAAGAAGGAATTTACAGTCAGAATTCTGTTCCTCTACTGTGCCACCTCACCAAATCCAATACCTGAGCTCCATCATGCAGGTTCAAGTAAGGATTCAGCTCTGCTGAAAGCAACCAAATTAACCAGCTTAAGCAAGATAACTATCAGCCTACCTAGGCAAGACTGTACTAGAGCAGATCTGGGCTGAATGTGTAATTTAAACCATTGTTCTGATTTTGGATAAGCCCCAGACATTCAAAATAATTACAGTGCAGCCAGAGACAACGTTGTTATACTATTTAATTTTTGTGTACTGTTTGTCTAAAGAGATGAAGCCTCTCAAGCCATCAGCTAACAGCCATGTTCCACACCTTTCACAGAACAACAACTCTCTTGCTAATACTAAAATCTGTTATGAGTATTCTGGCTTGTAGACAAGCACTTCAGCAGTACAAGATCTCTCTGGCTCATCATAGCTCATTAGGTAGAAACTTATTCTCTGCAAGATGGGACTCTTCAGTAGATAAAACAAAGTTCCCAGCTACAGTACTTTAAAGCTCTAAACCATATTCTATCATCTCAAGATTCCTCCTGAAATTTAGTGGCACAGTTAAGTAATTTTGAAATGAAAATTCACTCAGGATAGAAACTTGACAGGCAAGTGAGAGGCACAATAGAATCCACAGCTGCTCAGACACTAAAACAAACATGCAACGAATTCAAATCAACCAGCTTATCCAAAATAAGATGAAGTGGGGTTTTCTGTACTTAAAATGCTTCAGGCTGTTAATCACCAATACTGACTGCTCATAGGCAATTTTAAGACTTTGGCAGTTTAAACAAAAATAGCAGCCACTGAAGCAGTGATATCTTTGATCATGGAAAAACACTGTGATTAGCATCTCCAGCCTACTGGCGCSAATCCAGCAAGATTTAAAATAAAATTGCAAACATGTTCAAAGTTGCATGCCTAAACTCTTTTCACTGTTAACCRTATATACATTGTGTTTGAGGTGATCTCAGTTTCATCAGCACCAAGTTGATATGAAAACTGGTCCAAGCAAGGAAAAGTTGGGGCTCTCACAACATTATTACTTTGGTTGAAAGCAAGTAATTATGAGAGGAGACAGCAGCTGTTGCTYCTGAACAAGAGGACTAAGAAAAAAAGAACAAGCTCTAGAYACACTCACTGACAAAGCTACTGAAAGCAAAGGAAGAATTTTATGCCTATCAACTAGGCTAGAACAAAGGTAGTCAGTCTGATGACAAAACTTAAGATTCAGTTCTTTGCACCTCTTAGAAAACTCCTGCAATTCAATTAGTTTCTCTCAGATCAGTGAGAGGAGTCAGCGTGCAGAAAAAYTCTGGTCAGCAGATTTGAAGCAAAGAAGGGCACAGGACTGCACAAATTGGATCTAGGGAGCAGGGCCATGTGCCTACACAGGCCAGGGAGATGAGAAGGAGCAAGACATCTCTTTCAGCAACAGTGAAATATTATACTAGCTCAGCAGCCTCTAGAAACACAACCTGCAGCAGAAATCCTACATTAGGGCGTAAGAGATTACAATTTGGTACAGCTTAACAGGCATCTCTTTTTAACATATTTAACCAAGCTCATTTGCGGACATGGTTTTATAAAAGCTGTGGGTTATTTTTGGAGAGAAATATCCAATGCCAGAGAGATATATCCAATTAAAAACTTAAAATACACTCTCCACCTATTTTAAAACACAACAGGTTTACATGTTTGCATAAATACAGTTAAAGATAATAAAAGCAAGACAACACTAATATCATTTGTATTKTTTTACACTTATGRCAASACTAATATCACTAATATCATTTGTATTGTTTTACACATGCTTCAACTAATCTCAACCAAAATGTTAAGATGTAAAAAACTTCTAAAGGAATTCTAGAAGTAGGCACCGAATTGGACAGTTACAATAGATGCTTAGAGTGCACCTATCAGTCACARCTATTGCCTTTAGATACAAATGTCACTTAAAACTTTTTCACTGAGAGAAGTTCAAATGCAAATAGAAAYGTTTGCTCTAAGCATGTAGATGTAAACTCACCAGGTCCAAGAACCGCAAGATTGTAACCGCACTTCCACTTGGATTTACGATACATTATCAAAAGCTGTGCTCACAGTGAGAAAATGACCTGTTGATGGTGGTGCTGTCAACAATGGGTTCAGATCAGTTAGCTGCTAGTGTAGACAGGACAACATTTTTCAACACTGTGAGAAAAAGCGAGAGCAAGACCATATGGTTAAGTCCCAACCACATTAGCACCAAATGGCTAGCATCACCAATTGTGAATTGTCATCTGGGAGAGGCAGAGGAGGGAAAGATACCTGTTGGTCACAGCCCCTGCAAAGGATTGTTTCTCAGGAATTTATCAATGTTGGCTCAGTGTATAGTAGAAAAAACACTCTGAGAAGAGCAATTCTTCTGTTAATAATACATCTCAGCACAGCATGTGCTTTGTGTTCCATCAATATTTCTAGTGCAGAGCAAATCAAGTATTCGGTTCTCCAAAATTATTTGATGAGTACAATTACCAGTCAGTTCATTTGAGCATAGTCTACTAAAACTTCGAAATTATATTCTGTAATTATACTAGGTAAGCMTAAGTTTTATATTTACAAAAGATTGACAACTACAGATATGTATCGTCAGCAGACATCCTGGCCTTACGCTACTCAAGATCACRCAAAAAGGAATGAAATGATTGGACTGAGCTTGAAACTTCTTTTAATACTGGGGAAGAAGGGGAAGGGATGGGCCTGGACCAAATGACCTCCAGAGGTGCYTTCCAAACTATGTTATTCTATGATTTCATCGACAAACCTGGCCACCAGCACAAAGGCAGCAGGTTTGAGTGCAAAGAAAGGAGCACAGCACCAGAGAACTATTATTTATCATCTGTTCTGGTGAGCTGTAGAAATGCCTGCACTTAGCTGTACCGCTACCGTAACAGGATCTCATACCATCGTTAAACAATCTGAAGGCAGCATAAAATACCACTGCCCCCCAAAGCAGCGGTTCTGCCTATGGTTCTGCATTCAGGTGACACAAGGCATTGCACAACCATGGTGTCTCCAGGTTCACACTCTGATCTAATTCCTTAGTTTGATTCATTAGGTCCCATGCAAGCATCTTTGAGCAGAAACCAGGAAGAGACAGTTGGGGCCATCTTCCAAGTAGCAGATGTGCTCCTTAATTTTTTTTTTTTTTTTTGTATTTTTCTGAAATTCATGGAGTAATGAAGAGTAATAGAATTAACACCTACTTGCTATTATCTAGCAGCATTTAAAAGCAGCTTAATTTTGAAAAAAACAGGGGAGCATAATCACCTATAYTCTTCAGTTTGGAGTAAATTTTGTTTTCTTTACATTCACTCTTCTATTCAACCTTTGTATTTTATTATGTTCTGCTACGTAATAAAAGTTAAAAAAACAACCAAACAAAAAAAACAAGCATTGTCAGTCTGCTCAGTTCTGAAGCATGATAGCAGCAATTCCTGCTACGAAAAGGGACACCAAAATAATAATTACCAAAACACTTTGCGGAATAAAAAAAATGATGAATAGTTTGTTCACCAACATCAATGCAAGTTAATTCCCTAGCATGCTGCTATAATAAAACTTTCTGGTGAGATATACTGATGTTAATATGTATTACCATCCAGCTGCAAGAACTGTTCTATTAGTAATTCTTGCAAACTAGTCATTTCACTGCATGCTGAGAAGGCATCTTCTAGCACTGTATGGCAAATAAGCTGCAGAAATGGAACAGGTCACAACAGATTCCAGCACATAGGCATTAAGATGGGAAGACAAGAGGAAGACAGAAAAATACAGTTTCTGAAGACTTTGGGATGCTATGTGAATATTAAAACATAAGTCATGCTTCCAAAGACTTACCGTTATTCTTAAAACTAAATAAAATCTGAACTATGTCCAAGACTGGACAATTGAAATTAGATGTAAAGATATGCTCAATCCTTAGGCATAAGAACTGGGCCAAACAAAAACCACTCAGAGCCCACACTGAGCCTACAATGAAGACTAACTGG
Organism: Rhea americana; assembly: GCF_003343005.1. Classification (NCBI taxonomy): domain Eukaryota; kingdom Metazoa; phylum Chordata; class Aves; order Rheiformes; family Rheidae; genus Rhea; species Rhea americana. The sequence goes on along the minus strand of NW_028186375.1, from coordinate 898,363 downwards.
AAATTCCCATATACTTCAATTGCAATAACCACTATTAATAGGGACTGTAGAACTCCTTAGGATTTTTAAGTCTCTCTGTATCAAGAGACTCCTTTACTCTCCATTTAGGTGCATCTTTGAAGAGCTGAGCAACTTTATTCTAATATCACTAACAGAAGGTGACAGTGCAAAGAAGAAACCAGAACAGACTAACATTTAATGAAAAGAGGACAGTTGAACTCACAAAAAGAGAAGGGGAAGAAGGAAAAAACAGGCTCCTTCGAGCACCATGCTCATCCACAACAGCATCCTGGAAGGGAATCCTGCTCTGCTTTTATGGCTATGAGCCACCTGGCCTGAAATCATGCTCATGCACAGCTACTTGGCCCCGAGGGTTGAAAATAAGAGATGAACAGTCCAAATACGAAGCCAGCAGATACAGCTGTCAGGCAGGGATCACCAGACCTGATGACTGTAGTGTTCTGAACAATCCATCCCATGCTGAATGGTTGCTTGCACTATACCTRTTCTCTCTCTTAGTCACTTCCTTCCTCTCTTTGTCTACCTACCATAACTTCTACTTGCACTCCATTTCTTTCCCTTATCTTTTCCCCTTTTTGTCTATTCAGAGTTCAGAGTCTTACAGATATTTATACACTGTACATGCACTGCAAAATGGAAGCTTGTAGAGTTTTTAGCACTGTAGGGACTACAACTAGCTGATCCTAATGGTCCTTTCCTGTCTCAAATATTTACAAGAGTCAAGCTTCCCAGAAGGTATTTGATGGACTTTGTCTATAAAGCCAAGCTTAGTCACAGCATATTCATCAGTATGAAAGACAGGAGTTCAMAAATAATTGTGTGCTGATTTAGCTCCTACAAATTGAGAGTCTAGCCATCGCAGGTCTGATCTATAGCTCTCACATAAACAGTCCCTAGCAACACAAATAAGGACTGTCAAGATCATTCCTCGCAAAACCTGCAAGGAAAAGAAATTAAAATGATAGCTGTTTGGATGGAACAGCTTTAAGAAAAATCAATAATGGTAGCTGTAAAATCTAAAATTAAAGCAAGCCTGGTTTTGATGCTTTCAGTACACACAGTACATTAAATTTGGCATAAGCCCAATGGAACATGAAGTACTTGTGGACAATGTCTGCCAAGAGCTAGAAATACAGCACTTGGTCTTTAAAGAACAAACAGAGAAGACAGACCATTTCTACTTCGTGCATCTGAAAAAAAATTAAATCAAGGTGATCTTTCCAAGGGTATGTTTGTATTAAATCTGATTGGCATGCCTTCTGAAATACTGAATTGAGCATATGCTGACTGGCAGTGAATCAACTTTTATAATCCATTCCACTTGTGACAAAGATTATGAACAGACGTAATACCTCTCCACATTAGAAARCACTGTGCTGTCTTCCTAATCATCAGGCTCATGTCTCAGAAAAGTTCTGTAACATGACTAGTTCCTTGGTCACCTTAAGACAGACTTCTAAACAACTGACGCTATTGAAGAGAGAAACTAAATACTGTTTTGCATTTCTTTAGCAGCCTCCAAAAGTCAGCAAATTCAGCTTCAACACACCTGTGAACACCTGGGAGTTCCTTACTATTACTAAAATGAAGAGGAAAAAAAAAGTCTAAGACCAAACTGGTGTTTYTAAGATGCCATCCAACATCCCTGTATATAGGTGTCACCCCTCTCCCCCACCACACAAAGTAAAATAAAAACTTATTTTTTTCTCCTCATTGGATAGGRTAGTGGAGAACTATTCCATCTTCATGAGGTTTTCCGTAATTATGTATGGGAAGGCTTACCCCTCCTTCCCCCAGATCTCCCAGGAATTCTGGATGAAACATATCCATCCCATCTTAAAGGCCAGTCTAACATGTTGGCACAGAAAGATCAGAGCCCCACCCATGCCTTGGAAAACATGCTTTGGGGAGCAAAATAAGAAAACTGGCTACACTATACTTGACATCTGTTTAGAGCAAGACAAGGAGACAAGAAACTGCTTTTGCCATCTTGCTTCATTTGTAAGCTAAGAACTATATGGACCTTTAAAACTGCTATAACATCAATGAAAGGGCCAGATAAATTGCTCATTACTYCTCATTAATAGCCATAGAATAATAGCGACAGGCTTATAATACTTGCTGCTATGGACTCTAAGAGACTGAAAAATATCAGGCACTTGCTACATACGTCTATGATTGGGATAAGCTCTTCCCTTCTCCCCTCAATTGATCCCTCCTGGCTGTAAGGTAAAAGTTAACTCCTCCTTTATCCTCTGGATCAGGCTCCTATCTCTGCTTCTGTTCAGACACTACCAACTTAAACGAGCTCCTCTCCAAAGTCATACAAATGAAAGATTACAAGAAAAGTACCTGTAACACTTTCCCTCTATAGAAGGGAATTTCCCTTGCTGACTGTGCRTATCTCACAAAACAGTCGAAGATGAATAGTTATTTAAATGAGAAAAGAAATTAAGCAGTATAGATATTGGAGGAGAAATTCTAAAGCAGATGCTATAACAAAGTCACTTACAACCCACCTCCCTCTCCATGTTATTGCAACATCCTCATGGTCTTTGTCAGCTAACAGTGACATTTGCAAGTATCTGTGCTGCATTCACATCTGCTGCTCACAGAGCCTCAAAATTAGTGAAACTGGCTGCTACACTGATGTACAAATATACAGCTCTACAAGAAAAAAACGCATAAAAATAAAGCTACTCATGCATTTATCTGTTTTTAAGATCAAGTTCAGTTCCTCAACTTTATCAGGTGACTGATCAGCTCAGCAGAATGCTGCTCATTTTTTAACAYGCAGCTACCCTCAGCACAGAACWACTCCTGCCCTCCGCAAAAACTTGATTTTTTWAAAAAAAACTAACAGTAATACCATCTAAACCTTAAGCAGCTGCCAACAGTTCATGCTGCACCAAAAGGGAAAGTTCTATCCTAAAGGTATTTTACATCTATCACATACAGCACCAAATGAATGCTAAAATAACTGACGTGGGCTATCAGTAGTGTAGTAATTACCATATTWAAAAAAGATCAAAGGCCTAGTATGATGATTCCTCCTACCACAGGAATCAAAAGGAGGCAACTGCACCATGAAAGCCAGAGCAGAAAGGAGTGATAACTGGCTTCAGACTAATACACACGACAACAGAGCTTACATTGACTGGCTCTGCCAACCCCAGAGCGTGAAGTGCACAGTTACATAATTGCTCACTATTTAAGAGAGGGAGGGATAGCAAATTGGACCTGAAGTGCAATCCTTACCTAAAGTGTCAGCACCACCATCACAAATTTGCTTAAATGTTATCACATGAGAAAGGAAAAAGAACTAACGAAACACCTAAGGGCCTACTTTGCAGCCTTCTGATTCTCTGCACTACGTATCTGAGTAAGAATGACTTTTTGATCTTATTTTCCTGTTAAGAAGCAATCTTTACTGACTGTCCCTACAAATTTCAGGGAATTTGACCTGAATCTCTCCCAGGCCCTTGCTGAAGGTACATTAAACAAATCCCCCTCCCCCCTCCCAAAAAACTTCCACTCATGCAAATAGCAGGTGTTAAAGTTGTGTGTTAACAGGATGACACATCTCACAGTTTTTTTGACTGCGATCTTCTTTCTATCTATTCAACTTCTGGTCCTCATTATCGATGTTAAAAATCTTTCTTCAATGACCCACAAACAACACTGATTACATAAAACCTACTTCCACTGCAAGAATAAGCTGAAAACATTTTCTGGGTAAAAACTAGAACTGAATTACCAAAAGTTTGATTATGAACATGGAAATAGTGAGAATAGTGAATAACAGTTTCCTCTATATGAGGAAATCTTCCTGTTTCAGTCAGAAGGGTTTGACATCATTAGTAGCATGTTACATTCTCTTTTCTGAACTCAAACAWAAAGCACTGGTCTACTGGAGATGAGGCATATAACAGAAAGAACATATCCTACTTGAGATACTAACTAAGTGTTGAGGTTGCCACACTCTCCATTGCTTTACAAAGTTTAAAGTAATCTTCCATTAGCCATTAAAATACAGCAGTGATCAATTACACAAACTCAAATACCTAGATGCATGTATTTTCTTCCATTTTAAGCATTCCTCAGTACTTTAAGTAGCTCAGGGAAAAAGCAAACTACAGCCAAACGAAGAAAAAAATACTAGTGGGAAATAGTGGAATTGACATATTTTTAGAATTAGCAGTTTATCCCAAGAGGTGCATTACAGAAGGAAAATGAGCAACAAGTTCTTTAAAAGGAAGTGAATTACTTGATAGTAAGCCTCCATGTGTAACGCATTTCAGATTTTTTCCTCTAACCTCATAACAAAAAAAATACTTCAGCTGCATGATAGGACAAAAAGAAACATTACTTATTTTCCCAGTTGAACTTTGTGTTAAACCACTATTAAGGCAATAYTTATTCTTGTAAAAAAATACTGTAGTGAAATGTAACTGCTTCAGATTAGTGGAAAGGGTATCAAGGTAGCATCAGACAAACTTGCAGTATAYGTATTAATACTGAGGAGAAGCCTTGAGATTTCTCAGGAGTTCTTCAGAGACCATTTGTATCATTTAACATGAAAATTTTTTCTTAGAACAAAGAAAACATAGGTGAAGTACTCAAGTTCACAGAATTTTAAAATAAAGACTTTACTATTTATTACTACTTGTGATCTTTAAAAGCAGAGGCAACTCAGAGCAGAGGAAAGTATAACACTCCTGAGGAGATTTACAACTGGTATGATCTTAACACAAGAARAGGACTGATAAACTCATATATTCCTAATCCTACTTTTGCCACCAGTTTAATGTCCCACAGTATCCCAATGGACTTGAGGGTTGCTGATCACTTCTCAGGCAAAGGCAACCAGCTGGATGGAAGTCTCTCAAGCTGGATCTAAACCAGAGATGCCAGTTCAACTGCTCCAACCCAAAGTATAATTAAGAAAGAGTCCTCCCAGATGCTGCTGACCCAGGTTAAGGGATTAGCACCCTCAGCTGTCTGCCACCACTCCTGCTCTCAGATGGAGGTCTGTCAGGACAACCTGGCAGAAATTCAGGAGAAACTGTCTTAACAGCTGCTGCTCCCAGTCGCTCACTACTCCATTCTCTACCTCTCGCACTGGATATTATTACCCTCTCAGTTTTACCAACTAAGTCTTTCTCATTCCTTTATTATTTTTGCAGAAYTAGATTAGACAGCAGTCAGAAAATTAAGCAGGAGCATTGAAAAGGCAAGCAGGTCAGGGGGAGACTCTTGAATCAGAKCAAAGTTTACTTTCACCATGCCTCCAGAACACTCTTAAAGGCCTCGAGCTCCACCATTGTTAATGGCAAAGCTTATATTGCTCTTAAAAAGAAAGCAAGTCAATCTCTTCAGATTTGATTTCTATTCTTGATCTTGCCCATGAAGTGAGCTACCCCAGCTCATTTAAAAAGTATTTTAAAATGTTACATAATTACAGAAGTATTACATACTTGGAAAGACAACTGGCTAAGTACATCCAAAAAGATGAAACAATTGGCAGTGGAAGCAATAATCCATTTATCATGGTCTACTTAAAGGAAATTTTGGCTAAGCAGATTCTGAGTCCTATCTCCAGTAAACTCTCATCTAAAGACCCTTATTCAAGTTTACTCCAATCACATATCTTGMAAGCTTTCAGGAAGCTTTTGATGCATCTAATTTGCTTTAAAAAAAGAAAAATAAAAATCAGCCAATACACAAAGCACAGTCCCCTCTAGTAGGCTACTTCTATTATCAACTATCCTAATAATAAAAAATAYTGCAGATCTATTACAGTTTATCTAACTTCAATTTCTTCTTATGGGATCTTGCTGTTCATCYATATGCTACACGTCAGGCTTGTCTACAACAYAGAGCCTCAGCCACTATAGCTAACRTTACAGAACCACAAACAGAAATGCAGCATTTAGTGACAGAGGTTCTTTTGCCTGAATAGCCACGCTATCTCCTTGAACACTGAAAATGTAAACTAACAGGCTTGGCAAAAAGCACTCTATCAGCAAAAGCTTGCCTGCATCAGGAACCCGTTTAACTTTGTCAATTAGACTGTGCAATTGCTCCCACGAACACATGTCCACCCTAACTAGTAGAGCCAGACCAGCACCTCTCTCACCTAAGTACTCCRGTAAAATTAAAAACCTTCTCCCAAAAGGAGTGCTTCCCCCCACCCCTTTCTGACATGTTCATTCAATTAAGCTGCTGCAAACAGAGTCAGCACAGAAAAAACATCTGGTTGACATAACTGTATAGCTAACATCAAGGGAGATCAAACCAAGAGCTTTTGAGCCAGCATGATGCACAGAGTTCTTCTACAACACTGCCRGTGAACACAGAAATACTGCAACCCAAGCGTGAACCGAACAAACCCTCTTCCCAACAAGAATGGGAAAAGGGGACAGAGTAAGAAGTTTTGATAATTCCTATTCTGACAGCTGCCATTTACCTTGAATCAGAACACTGAGTGACTTCCAGCCACAAGTTCCTGGAATGGTGGCCAGAAATAAACCGCAAGGTCCAGTCCACTCCACTCTCAACTACAACATAAGATACGAACTTTATCATTTATATAAATACTATGGGAACAGTCAAGTGACTATGATTGAATTCAGCAGCATGAATCAGGAAACAATGCCAGCAGTTTAATTTTTATTATCTATTCATGAGCTGATTCATGTTCTTACATGACAAAGACTATAGGACACCATCAATCTTTAACCAAATGCTTCCACTCAGGTGCCTATGCTCAGTCTGAATCAGGTGAACTGGGAATGCTGACCAGTTCACACTYGAGTATGTGTCATTAAACATTATCTCCTCACAAGAGTATTTTCCTAGCATGCCAGCCAGGCAGCACTGTTGAAGCAAGACCAGTATTGAGGACCACGATGGTTACTATCTTCAGCACAAAGTACCAGTGGGAGACAACAAATTTTCCCATGCAGCATCTTTAGGGTGGCCTAGACAGCTTGTCACACTGGACTCAATGAAACATTTTACATACACTCATAACTACAAGGTAATTCTCAGTCATTACAAGTAGCTAGCTACACCTGGTGCTCAAAGACACAAGAAAATGGTCAGCAAAAGAGGCCCATGGCATAGTGGTCATGTAGGTAGCTGATAAGCTAAGCGTTCACTTGGACAAAGCAATAAAGCACTTCTGCCTACTTTAAGTAATACCTGCTTCCAAACCACTGTAAGTATAGGATATGTGGAAAAAGATATTCACTGTGCAAGGCTGTAATTTTTCTGCAAACCAAGTTATTGTGAATACAATCAAGTGACAATTCCATCTACTGGACAAAGAATTAACTTCTGTAGAAACTTGCTACCATGTTGCCCCAGTCTATCCCCCAGCCTCCCATTATAGAGCCTAAAGCAAAACAGGCAAAAGAAACAAGAGCACAAATCAGTTCCACAAGCTGCTTCAACCTCCTGGGAAACACAGAACACCCTCAACTTTGCCTGACTGACCCGATTTGTGGGCAATCAACACCTCACAGATTCAGAACTACATTGCAAATTTATCTTCCTCACCATGAGTCTATCCACATAGGCTAACTGGGCCTAATCTGGGATGCAACATGAATTTCAGTAGAACTGGGGGACTACAGTAGGAGTATGAAATTTAATGGTGCATCCTATAACCATAAATTGAAAGGAAACAAACTAGATCAGAGGGAAACATGCTTACTTTTTTTCCACTGAAACTATCTCAGCAGTATTTAGCAGTGCTTGACCTACTTCCAACACCATCTCTTTGCTGTCACTTCCTTTGACAGTTTGTCAGTACACTTGTGAATCTTAAGATTAAGGAATAAATGTCTGGAAGCAAAAGAGCTGGACTTTCTTCATGCCACCTACAGTCAGAACTTTTACGATCTAATCAGCTAGACACAGTGACTAGCTAACAACAAGTAATTCAATTATTAGCACCTTGCAAGAGTTCCAAATCACCTCTGCAACTTGCCTTACATGGATGTATTTGAAAGAAAGTTTGATTTTTGAAGAAACACCCTCATTCTTCCCTTTTTTAAATCAAGGCAAAAATTAGCATCTACAAACAGTTCCAGGTTTCTGCTTTTCTATGTTCTAAAGTTGTTGCCTAAGAAAGCATTTTAAATAAATAAATAAAAAWAAAATACTTGTCAGTAGTTCACTCCATTTAAGAGTTTTAAATACCACCGGCTCCAAGCAGATTATATTCTATTTTGCATCTACACATGTAGACACACAGTCACTAGATATAAATCCTGAAGTGAAAYAATCCTGTTTTTCATTCTGGGCTTCTTAATAGAAAACAATACTGATCTTGAAACATACAACGGTTTTAAATAGATCGACTTTACATTAACCCTGGCATCTAAGTTCCACTTCAATGGAATTACTAGTAGTTGCTTAACTTTAACTTCAGAAATGAGCACTAGCTCGATGCCCAGCTGCAAAGGTATGTATGTATTTGTGAGTTTAGTAGGAACTAAAACATACATTARGCAACTTCACAAAACTATACTCAGCATAATTTAGGTGCTCCTACAAGTTGGATTAATTAGACCTAGCAGACATTTAAACACATTAAGGTGTCCAGTAGATGCCTAAGTATCACTAAAACCTACTCCTAAAGCTGCCTGCCTAGCCATCCACACAACAGGGTTAAAAACTTYTAAAGTAATTAGTGATTTGGATACCCATTCTCTCTAGCACTGAAACGGTCTAATTTCAATTTTCAAGAATCAAGCTTTCCTGAGGGTGAGGACAGTGGGGAGARGGAGGAGAGAAGTGTTCAGTGTTGAATTCTGAACTTTGGCACAGCATTAGGCACTTTGYAGCAGTCAGCCTAAAATATTACAAAGCCGCATGGACCACAGACACACATGCAAATGAAAATCTCGGCAGTCTCCTCGGGAAGCTTTCACTCTCCTACCTAGCAGTACTTTTTAGTATAAAAAGCTGACAAGAGACATCATCATCAAGTCATCTGTAAACGACCTTTTTCTTTGTAAAATAAGAAAAGCTGCTGAACAGAAACCGGAAACAGCCTTCTCCCCCGACTCTCCTCCTCTCTAACGCAGATTCAAAATGGAAACAAAAAGAAATCCATCATTTTTCAAAGGCAGAAGCTACAGCTCAGTCTAGCTGAAACACTTCGTAATTTTACTTGTGAGTTAGTGCATTTTAAAGGCAGAAGAGACCCAACAAAAAAAGAGTGAGTGGCCTCCAAAAGACAATGCTAGAAACATGAGCATTACAACGAAGCTACTTTATACTTGCATATATTCTAGAAGCTACATCCTGCAGAGGTCAAATAACTGCAGTTTTTGAGGGGGTAACTAAAATAAAAAATAGCAAGCCTTCTGTATAACGCATAACAGCTGCTTAAAAATATCATTCCCCCCTAAGAGGCAAAAAACAAAACAAGAATCTGCTGAAACACAACTAGTCCTCCTCTTTTCTGCCTTCTAAAGTCTTCTCCATGGTTTTTACACGCAAAACATCTCCCTATGCTATTAGTTCTTTCTAAAACCGCATTATTTAACTATGTGAAACAGAGTGAAAAGAGGGGGGAAAAAAAGATTAAAGTTGCACTGCATCACAGGCTGTTCACAAAGCAGCTAAGAGGGAAGGGTGAGAGTACAAGATTTCCTTCCGTACAAGACAGATTCTCCCAAGAAGCTTCCAAAATAAATATATAAAAAAAATACAACTTATCTGCTGGTTCTTCCAAAATAAATCAACACAAAATAATTCRGCACAGCAGCAAGAGGGGGAAAAAAACACCGCCCTCTCGCCCCCCATATTTGCAGGCTAACGCACCAGCAAAGCAAAAATCACCCTTTGTTTTGTTTTCACCCGCCTGCTCCCATTCAGTGCTTGAGCACAGGGGGCTGCGCTAAATGGAGGATAGAGTTGAGAGCACACTTTCCTCCCCTCTGAATAAGTAAATAAAAACACCAAGCACAAAACCCCACAACCAAGGCGGTCTTAAGAGTGCAAAGACTGAAAGAGCAAGTTTTTTTTTTCCCCTTAGTATGTATCCCCGTATTTATTGCGAGGGCAGGCACCGAAGGCGAGAGCGCTCCGCAGCCTCTCCATGACAAAGAGCTCCCCCAGCACATCCAGCACGGGAAGGAAGGGGCTCGCTCAACTCCGCCGCCCGGGAAATTCTCCCCTCGGAGGAAGGGGGTGGGGGGAAGCAGAGAGAAAGGAAAAAACAAAAAAAAAACTCGCAAAACCCCCAGAAAAGACGGGGGGGGGGGGGGGAACCCACCCCCTCCCCTGCAGCCGACGGCCCCGGGAGCACAAAGCCCTGCAAACACACCGAACAGCCCACGCAGAGAGCACGGGGGCGGGTGGCCCCGCTCCCTCCCCCCCGCACAGGCGCGCGGAGCTGCGCTCTGTCGCGACACTCGCGATACTCACCCCAGGCAGGAAGCAGGCGAAAGGGGCACCCCTGCCCGCAGCAGCTCGAGCGTGCGGCGGAGGGAGGAAAGAGGCAGGGAGGGAGGGAGGGAGGAAGGGACAGCCTCTCCCCGCGGCTCGTCAGCGGCTGGARGCAGCGCGACAGCCCCGGCAGGCTGGAGGGAACCGCCACGGAGCTTCCGCCGCCCCCGCGGCTCCGGCGGGCCACAGGCCGCGAAGCGGCGGCTGCTTTCGCCTCGGCGGCCGCGCGCGCTCACGGAGGATCGGGGGAGGGGGGGCGATAATCCGCTGGGCGCCGGCTCCCGCCGCTCCAACGGCCGCACTAACGGCCGCGCCAACCGCCGCCTCCCGCGAGCCGCCAGCCCTCTGGTGCGGCGGCCGCGGCACGCTCGCGCACCCAGCCGCCGGGGCGGGGGCGGGGGGGCGGGGCGAGCCTGCGTCACTCCCTCGCCCCGCCCCCTCCCCCGGGGCATGCTGGGAGCTGTAGTCTGCGCCCCCCCGGGGCGGCCACGCCCCTTGCCGCCGTGCCGCGGGCGCGCGTGTGCGCGGGGCTCACGCATAGACGCATGTGCACGATTGCGTGGCTATACACACATATATATACGTGTATCTGTGCGCGCATCTATCTGTATGTACACGTGTACGTGCACATGCTGGTATTTATGTGCGTGCATATTTGTATGCACGTGTACGTATATTTGTGTGTGTGTATGTGTGCGTATATGTATATATAGATATTTTTATATGTAAGTCTATTCAAGTATCTGTGTGCATATATATAACACAATTACGTGTATATATATAACACATATACGTGTAGATATGCACCTATATGTGCACATAAAAATATCTGTGTGTGCATATATGTGTGTGTGTATTCATATACATGTACATACTCATATAGGTGTATGTTTTTACATGTACGCCTGCCGAGAGCTCGGAGAGCCGGAGGCCGTCGCGGGCCTCCCGGGACAGGAGGGAGCAGGGAGCCGGGCGGTGGCGGGGAGAGGGATGGGCGGGCGTCCGTGTGGCTCTGCACGGCCCTAGGGATGGAGCGCATGTATCTCAGCCGACGGACCCGGCTGCGGCACGCCGACACCACCCCCGCTGCCCGTGCGCGCAACGTGGGCGTTAAAACGTAAAACGTATGCCGCGCTGGACCTGGCACGGAGCAAGCCCCGGGCTGACCTAGGGAAGGACGGGAAAGGTGTGTGTTGGGGGGTGGTGGGCAGCCCAGGTCCGGGCAGCGGGAATTTTCCCAACCTAGCAACAGTTGTCACGTAGCAGGAGTAACACTCGGTAATTTTCAGAGCGCCTGAGAAATACTAATTAGTCTCCACATCAGCCTTGCCAAGTCGGCAGCTCAACCTGGCCGCACCAGGGAAAGGGGCCTGGTGCAAAGGAAAACTGAGGAAGAGCAGCAGCAGACAAACAAGCAATGCGCCAGGAGATTTTAAGAAAGTGCCTGCTTTCCRGTGAAGTGGGGGAAAAAAATCCCGTGGGGGGCCTTTTTGCTTGGACTGACGTTTCACAGCTCCATTTAATTACACTAATCCCCGGGATGATGCCTCCTGACAGTCACCTTCGCGAGCCGCACGCGGTCCGGCTCAGCTGCCTCGACTTCAGAGCTATCGGTGTCTTCCTTAAATAACCTCYGAGCAAAATCGCTCGGGAGACAGCGAGTCTGCGCTCGCTCCTGGCACCGGGGACGCAGCCTGCAGGTCCRTGGCCGGAGGCCAAGCCGCTGCTGAAGTCCATTGCAGGGGGGCACCGCGTTTCCCTGGATGTCCTGGGGAGCGGGCAGGCACCGAAGGCGAAGACGAAGCGAGGGGACGCTCACTTAAAGGAGGGGGAAAAAGAATTCCTGAGGTTGATCTGAGATTCAGGAGCAGCTGGGTGCATCCCAAACGCGGTGAAGGTGCTCCAGACCCCAGCAGCAAACCGCGACCGCCCGTCCTGCAGCYGTGACCAACCCGCCTCGCCTCACGCCAGCGGTGAAGCCGTGCTGCAGAGGGCAAAAGCTCGCCAAAGCACGGGCAGATCGCAAGGACTGTCAGGCGCTGGGGTGCAGCTGCTCTGTTTTTCCTTCCTCGTGGTTTAATGTGCTGTTTACCGCTTGCTATTCCCGGTTTATTGGTTACGCTGCGTGGAGAACATTGAAACAAGGCTTTCGATGATGCCATTTGTCAAAGCAGAGGAATATGCTTCCGGCTCTGTAAAATAAAAAAGGAAAGACAGGTGAGAGCCTGTCGCCTTGCCGCTGAAGGTGCTGCAAGCACCGCTTGTCCCCTTTATCCGCGGGATCCCAACTGTTGAGCTGGAGAAGCTGAGGAGGACCGCGACTTCAGCGATTTCCCCGAAGGCTGACTGCGGTGAAAGGCCTTTCCTTGCAGTGCTCCTTTACGAACACGTCGTTTTGCAAATCAATGCCCACAATAAATCCACTTGTGCAGATTTTATTAGTAGGGACGAGTCACCCGTTAACTGCTGTGGCACACGATTCGTTCAAAACGTAGGAAGACACATGTTTGTAATTAAATAAAAAGCACCAGGGCTTTTACTTTGTAGGAGGGGGATAATTTTAGCTTGAGTAGAGCTGGTCAAGATGACCGTGGCGCGTACTGTGCCTTGTGGCCGCACAGTGGACGAAGGCGCGCGAGAGGCTCTGCGAAGGCACCAGGGACGCGGAGCCGCCGGTCGTCTGGTTCCTACTGCATCTTTGCTACTTTGTGGTCAGATGATGGATTCAGMAAAAAAAAAAAATAAGAAGAAGAAGAAGAAACTAAGGAATCGATGAGACAGTTTGGCTGTGGAGGATGCGATTTAAGCATCGCCGCGTTTCACTAGAGCTTTTGGCTGAATGCTGGCATGTTCTGCAGAAGTGCCGGGAAAAAAATGTACCCTAATTCAGCCCTTTGGGGTTGCTGAGTGGTCACGGCCGGGCAGGAAAACCGGCGCTCTGCCTTGCGCTAAGTTCCTTGGCGGCGGCAGCCGCGGCGCACGGCCTCCGCTGCGGGTTTTGGCCGCGCGCCGCGGCGCGCAGCACGCTCTCCCGGGASGTTTTGCGCCGGCGGCCAGCGCAGCACCTCGCCCACCTCTCCCCGGGCTGCGGCGTTTGGGCACGGTGTCCTCCCCGGAGTCCTCTTCCGAGAAGAGGAAGCGGAGGGGGGAAGCGGGGGGAAAGAAAAAAAAAAAAAAGCTGATGGAGGCTCACAAACTCTTGGTTTCTGTATGTCTGCCCAAATATGTATACAGATTTTGATGCAAGAGGCACACTATTTTTAGTTTCCTTTGGGGTATGTTTGGGAGCAAGCCCTTAACTGTTGCTCCGCTGCTATAGAAACCGTCTCCATGTGCACTGACATGTTTACAATTGTTTTAAACGCCGTAAACTTCCAAGGGTGAAGCCGAGCGGCGTTATTTCCATTAAAGTCGCTGCCCGCCGCGGCTCGCCTCCCCAGGCTGCGCGGAGCGCCCGCGCCTGCCCCGCGCCCGCAGGGATGTGGTTTCAGAGCGCCCAGCTTCAGGTCTCTCCGTCCCTCCYGAACCGCTGAGGATCCCGCCGCGGACGCCACGGTGGAGTTTCTCCTGCGGCCCTCTAACGCGCGGGGCGCCTCCGTGCGCATCCCCAAACRCGTCCCCGGTGCGGGCGGGTGACGCGCACGGTCGCACCCCGGCCTCCTCGCACACCCCTTTAAATGGCAGCCCCAAGGGCGAGGTGGGTCGGGGCCGTGCATGGATCTTCCCCTGGGGCACCAGCCCTGAAAGAACCGTGCCAGGACAAGCAGGCTCCAGCTGCGGCCAAGGCCAGCCTGGTGGGGAGGGACAGACAGAGGACACGGTGCTAGAAGACACCGTGCTAGAAGATACCTGCTAGAAGACACTGTGCTAGAGGGCACCATGATAGCAGACACCTGCTAGAAGATACTATGCTGGAAGACACCATGCTAGAAGATACCTGCTAGAAGACACTGTGCTAGAGGGCACCATGATAACAGACATCTGCTAGAAGACACCTGCTAGAAGATACCATGCTGGAAGATACCTGCTAGAAGACACCTGCTAGAAGGCACCATGCTAGAAGGCACTATGATAGCAGACATCTACTAGAAGACACCTGCTAGAAGATACTATGCTAGAAAACAGAACCAACCTCCTCTTTTTCTATCATATGAAAATAGCTCATGCGATCTCCAGCAACTCAAGGGATGCCCCGTGTCCTGCTGGCTGCAGCTGTGTTGCAGAGGCTGCTCTGAAGGACTGGCAGAGCCGGTGGCTGGGTGGTTGGTCCTTCCCCAGCCAGCTCCTCACCCCACACAGAGCCGGGCAGGAGCCGCACAGAGCTGGTTTTCCCCGTCCAGGAGCACCTGTGGTGAAGCCTGGAGAAGGATTTGGCCTCCAGGGCCTGCGCCTGCACTGGGCGCATGAAACCAGCATTTGCTAAAGCAGCGTAAAGTGCCCTAAACGCTTTGCCGATTTTCAGCCTGGTTACACAGAGTTAGCCAAAATAGATAGCAGTCAGGGCTAGAGCAAAGTAAGGGAAACGAGTGGAGCTTCATGCTCTTTTATTAAACTTGCTGGTAAACCCCTTCAAAGCTAAACGGCCTTGGATGTAGGCAACACCTACTTTGTCTCTTTCTCGTGCAAATACCTGGTTATTATCGGTAATTTCATCCCTGCTGCCGCAGATTATTTGTGTCTACTAGGTCATGCAATACAGAATAAAACAACCCGACGCAACCGAACGAGCCGGCCGTGCCGCGCAGAGCGGAGCGAGGCGAGCCGGGCGGCCTGCCCGAGCTCGGCGCTGCACCTCGTAGCCAGTCGCCAGTAAAAACGCGCTCGCGCAAGGTCGGTCCGCGGCGCTGCGCTGCCTCGGCTCCGGCTCCCGAGAGGCTCCGCGAGCCGTTAATTCGCGGGGAGGTTTAGCGAGGGCGGGCGGACGTTCCCTGGTGATTTTGGATGGCGCGTGAGCGCGCTCCCCTTGCCGAAGGGCACCTGAACGACGTAACTGGGGACTTACCGAGCATTTCAGGCTTCGCTTTCGCAAGCGCTTGGGCAACGAAAGATGCACGTCAGAAAAAAAATGATGAAATGGATGAAATACTTCAAAGSTGCTGGGAACCGGGTGCTGCAGCCACTCGAATTCAGGGGGGGCAGAAAGCAGCCAAAATCCCCCGAACCGTGGAAAAACGCTCGGGACGGTACGGGGCTGCTGCGCGCGCCCTTTTCTTCGTTTGCGTTGCCCGCAGCCCCGCTTTGCTCCGCTCAGCAGCTCGGCCTCGCTCCGTGGTTTCCCTCGGGACAAGTCCCCAGGCCAAAGGTCTTCTGCTTCCTCGGTGCGGCAGCCGGGTTGAAAGCTGACGGCGGAGAAGCGGAGCCGCAGCGGGACCGCCCGCCACCCGCTGGGGCAGGCCGGCTCTCCCGCGCAGCAGAAACTCCCGGATTTTGGTTTTAGGTCAGCGCCGAATGTTTGGTTTGACTTGAAACCAAGCGTCTCACTCAATTTCCAAGGTATTTAACCCTTGAAAAACACCCCCTCCACACACACA
>NW_028186375.1:874965-882009 GCF_003343005.1 Rhea americana | reverse complement strand
TTTATTTATTTTTTTTTTTTTACTGGACTCTCCGGTACTGATGAAGGGGCTGGTGCCCACGGTTTGGTGGCACCGGCGGACCTTTCCCAAGGCACGGGGGAGCTAGGCTTGCAAGCAGAGCTCTCSTCTCTGCGGCTGCCGGCAGGCGGGATCGCACCGGCGGCGAGGCCGGATCGTGGTTCGGGGAGCGGGGGAGACACGAGGCCTTTCGGTCCCCACGTCCCCGCGAGCCAGCCGCGTCCGGCGCTGCGCCTCCTTCGCTCTGCCGCTCGCGGCTGCGAGCAGAGCCGCTCGCAGAAGGCACACGCGCCCGTCCCCCCCCCGAACGCTGCGATGCCCGAAAACGCGGGCGAGAGGGCAAGGCAGGCCGTGCTGCGCCGTCGCGCTGCCGCGGGCCAGGCCGTAAGGCCGGGTTGCAGCCAGCTGCGTTATTTATTAGATACCGGGCTACTGATACCGGGCGCAGGCCCAAGAAAGAAGGGGAACAGAAGGCAAAGAGGGTTAAAAAAAATAAAGAAAAAGAAACAGAACCATTTCTTAACCGTTAGACTAAAAGGACAGGAGAAAAGGGGGACGAACAGAATTTAGGCCCGCAGGAAAGCCGTCGGTTGTAACTTTTTAAAGTGCTTTCCTACCTCTTGGTGAAGGAGGAGAGAAGGAGACCCCTCTGCGCGCTGCATTACACAGCATTTTATTTAGGATTTCAGAGTACACGTAGCCTGCACTTCCTCGCTGCCGCACATCCCGAGCGTCCCCGCAGCCGCTCGCTCATCGGTAACGGTGGCTTTGCTCTCCCACTGCGCCCCGCCTGCTCATTCCCGGTGCCGGAGGCTTCAGCACGGCGCCCCACGCGTTTCCCCGCTGCCGCTGTGCGGTTTGCCGTCCTTTGCTCTTTCCTTCAAATCCCGGTCCCGYGTTTCGTGAAATACGTGCTTCAAACTACAGCCATGGGCGGATCTCATCAGCTTTGAAGGTCTSGTCTGGAGAAGCAGCTCCAACCCGCTTGCACCAAACTGCAATAAAACCTTCTTCCCAGAGACTTTCACTGGGAGGCTCCCAAGCCGGGGCGGGAGAGGAACCCCTTCGCTGCGGTTATCTACGGRTGATACCTGCCGTCGGCGGACCCCTCGATCCAAGGGCGTTCTTCCAACGTGCTGACCCCACCATTACCTGGAGGCTCCCCGCCAGCAGCGCAGACTTCGGTGTGCCCGGCACTGGAAAACAGATTTGGAGTTTCTAGACCAAACTGATTTATTTTAAGTGCCTCTACCCACTCACAGAGCAAAACTGGGAGGGAGCGCGAAACAGCAGCCTCCAATCTCAAAACCTCAAAAATCCTCCTCCTCGAGACTCCGGGGTGCAGCATGGCTGGGCCCTCCAGCTGGTGGGCTGGAGAAGGAGCCACTGGGCTCTCCATAAATGGGGTTGTCCAGTAGCCTTCACAGGACTATTGAAGCCCCAAAACAGCAAAACTTTTAGGAATCCATGTGTTTCTTGRTAAAAGCTGTGCTGTAAGCCTGCTWTTAATGCTCACTAGYTTTGGGACCACATTAATCCARTTATGCTCTCTGCTCATTTGACTCTTCTCCTGCTRTTGGCCTTGGCAGGGTCACGAAAGGGATGATGCTCGTCCTACARGGAGAATGAACCTTGTCTATCATGTGGTTTTATTTTTACCTTGCTAAGTTATCCCCAGAGTTTGGCACATCACTTTCTTGACAGAGCCTGATCACAACCGTCCCCTTGCAAGGAGGATTCGCAGTTGTGTTTCACCACTGGCCTGGCCCCAGAGACCTCCTCCCGGCTCTCCGCAGCCCTAGAGGTACCTTGGCGCAGGTGAAGCTGCTATGTCCAGCGGACCCCCGGGGCACCTCTTACCTCAAAAATCTTCCCCCAAAGCCTGCTGCAGGCCACGGGCCTCTCCTTGCTGCATGCTCTGTTGCCAGCTCTCCCACAAAGCAAGGTCTCCAAGGTAGGAGTGAGCTTCTCCCTCTGTTTCCCATCAGCTCCAGCTCTTCTTCCTTCCCACTCCTTCTTTTCTAGTCATTCAAGTTTTCCTCCCCGGAGCTATCCCCTTGCCACCTCCGTGACTCACTCCTTGGGAGGCTCAATCTCAGCTTTGCTCTCCGCGTAGCTGTCGAGGCTGCTACTGCTTAAGGGTGGTTGCTGCAGCCCCCACCTCCTCACYCTGCCCCTGGACAGGGTCCTCCAAATGGGTGCTCACCACCCTGCTGGCAATGGCAATGGGTGACGTTGCTAACCGTCCCCAGACCCTTTGCTGGCCCTTGCCTGGCATTCAGGGAGAAATTTGCTCAGCTGACAGCAGCTTGGAGGAAGGAGGGGGTGAATGGTGGCTGTCCAAGTCACCCCCGAAAGGAGGCAGAGCCAGAAGCCTGTGCTCAAAACCATGGTATTGAACCCAAGTGAAGACACATTTTGGAGCTATCCATCCCCACACCTTCATCCCCTCCTCCCAAAATCAGATACTGGAGGCTTCAGGGCTGCCTTCTAAGCTCTCCAGGAGCACCAGCTTCACCAGCTCAAGGGCTTCTCCCACCTCTACACATCTCCCATGTCCCTTGGTGTGAGCCATAAAACACAGGCAGCCCAATCTGCCAGGCCGAGCGTCCCTCAGATGCCACAAGTGCCGCGGAGCGGCCCTGCAGAGCACTTATTCTTGCCCTAGCAAGGCTTTCATCCCTGTTTTGATACCTTTCCAAGCTGGCATGCTTTTTGTTTTCAGTGTAATAGCTCATATATTCATATGCTCCTCATACATTTATTAATGACTAAGGAATCAGTTGTGCCATCCGCCRTAATTAAACATATCAAATCAAATCTCTGCTGTTATTACAGATGAAGCAGGAAAGCTTTTTTTGTGCTGAGCTTATAAAAAATCACTATATTAAGATCTAYACCCAACCAAATGTAGACTGAGCATTTCTGAAATTTAAAGCTGTGCTGCAGAAAGGCTCGGGAGATCAAAGGTTTTCCAAGTTCCCTGAAGCCRTGCTTGAAACAAACAACGATTTTTTCAAAATCCTGCATTTTTATTTAAAGATCAATGGCAGGCGATGCCTTGTGTGTTTATTCTCAGTTGCTAGCGGTTTGCTTGCCACCAAACTGGTCCTCTCCTTAAGCCCTCCGCAGGCCCACCTTCGCTGCAGCCCTCAAGGTGCAGAAGCTGGTCCACGGCACCACATCATCRCCCATCTGCCGTGTCAAGCAGTCACGCGAGTGACATTTCTTGACAGTACAAGCTATTGTCACGGTGTCTATTTTTACAACACTGCACCTGGTAGGAGAGGACACGTAGTGGCAGGAAAAAGAAATATTTGCAAAACTGGCAGCAGTTTCTCCCTTGTGCTTGGCAGAGCTATGTGAAGCTGTGAAGACCACCAGGGAGCCGCATGGTGCTGGACCCGCTGCCTGTGCCCCAGGGAGAGCAACGGCTTCGACGGTGTTGCTCAGCCTGYCCCTGGAGGCACCACAGCGCTCACGGTTTTGCAGGGCTTAAAGCCCACGGAAACGGCCTTCGTTTTCAGCTGCGACCGCTGCTCTTACGCGTTTGCGATTCCCTGGCACGTACGCGCCCAACCTGTACTAGACACCAGAGAATCCACAGGGGAGAGCTGTAGAAAGCCAGGCTGTTAGTGACACTGCTTGCCCAGTGGCTTGCTAGCGAAAAATGTCTAATATTTACACTTCTACTTTTTCTTTTCAAGATTGCCAAGAATAAATAGAGAAGGTGGCTGAAACAGAACGTCTTCCYGGGGCGCCATGTTCCTTGGGTGTTTCCCACCGTTTCTGGCATGTCCCAGGACTACCTGGTTCACCTGCCCTCCGAAACAGGCTGACAGATTCCCTGTGTGCTGGTCGGGCACRCTTTACGTGCAGAAGATGTAACAGAGGGGAGCAAAGGATGAAAACGTTGTCCTCCTTGGTAAGTGACCAAGGTGAGTCAAGGAGCTTTGATGACTTTCATCAAGGCAACATCTAAAGTGAGGAGAAGCTGTAAATGTGGGTCCTGGCCCCGTCTGAACTCCGTAAAYGTCCCCAGGAGGAGGACAACAGAAAAAGGCAGTGAGGGAGCAGGTTCCTTGTACAMCACCACTAGTGTCCCAGTAATTACAACTTAGGCCAAGCCGTTGTTGAGCAGTGGTGCTCAAGCTAATCAAAGCCGTGCCAGATGCTCGCATTTGCTGTGTGTTAAGTCTACGCTGGTGGGAAGTAATATTGTGGCATTAAACCACACCACAGTAAACAGACAGAAAGTTTTCTTGATGATCCATTAAAAGCAGGAGAGAGCAAATAATGCTGTGGGCACGGCCCAAGGGGCTCCACGAGCGCTGCTTGCCCACGTAGGCACCACAGTCCCACAAACTGCACCTCAGCGGCCCTGTAAAGCTTGGCYCTCTTGCCTGGAAGAGACCTGACTTCACGTATCACAGCAGAGGAAGAAAAATTCATGTGAAAGGTGGGACGGGGAAAAAATCAACCAGACTAAGAGTATTTAACTCCTCTTGGACCATCATGCGCAATCTGACAACGTCTCCAGTACCTGAAGGCATTGCAAGATGARAACGGAGATGCGAACCAGCAATGGGACAAAACACACTGTGTTTGTGATTTTGCCCAAAATCGAGCAAAATGCACAGAATATTGAAGAAGGCAAGAGTATCCACGGCAGAGGGCCGGGCAAGGGCTGCCGTGGTAGCCACCCGTGAGAACACAGTTCCCATCCGAGGGGTCCCCTTGACTCCCTTTGGGCTGGTGAGAGGTGCTCTGTGCAGCGCAGGGTAAGCAGACAAGCTAAKCTCATATATCCAGCACGTATGGGTAGCGTTATTCAATCAAAACATGAGAAAATGAATGTTACTTTTTCAGTCAATTAAAGGACACTTATTTCTGTCTCGCCAGATTCCTGTCTCACCCTGGGAGAARGAAGTAAGAGAGTCCAGTTAAACTTGTCACCGTTTTCTAATACAGCATACGCTTCCACAATTGCTTCGCTTAAAATAGGCATTTTCATGAGGAGAAGCAGAAAATACCCAGCTTAAAGAGGTAAGCCAGTAGGAGTCATCGTGCCCTTAATAAAAAATTAAGGGTAAGTTTAGTGTTCGACTGCTTGACTGAAGGGTCCTGTTACCATTTCAGATCATGATGCAATTTAATACCCAGTTGTTTCTTCTTTAAAAATCAATCCGCTCCGGATGGCAGGGTTGTATGTCTACACGTCGTTCAGCTTTCCTCTGCATAAAACAGCAAGTCAAAGCACTTTGCTTTCTACCGAGGAAATAAAATAGGGACAAAGTTGACTCAGATCAAAATAGGTCCGTATGAAAGCTGTGTTGCCTGGGTATCTTCTTGGGAAAAAGGCAGTGCCCTGATCTAAAAGGTAGTGTGAGGTACTATTATTTTTAACTCTAAAGAGASGATAATTGCAAGTTAAGCACAAGAACAAATTCGCACGCACACGTGCACGGCGGCGGCAAGGGGGGACGCCGCGAGCCCACCGGCTTCGTTGCAAACGGGGGCTGGGGTGCGAAAGCGCTACGCGAAGCACCCTGCCAAAGCGGAGCGCTCCTTTCCCGAAGTGCTCAGTCGTTCCCAATGCCTTCTGCATCATCCCTGCCGCCTCCTGACGGTGACTCATCCGCGCGGTGCTGCGGGGAAACAGCAGGGCGGTTAACGAAGCACAATTGCTCCGGCTAAATGAATCTGGCACCAAAGTAGCAGCCAGCAGTACTTAATAATCACATTATATTTTAAGTGATAAGACATAACGATACAGCAGCATGGCAGATGGCAGGGCAAGAAGCCAGCAAATGTTCATGCTGGTTGCTCTCCAGTCCAACATATTTGCCATGTGCTGCACAAGGTTTCCTGGGGTTTCACCGGCAGGATAGTGCCACCTTGTCATCCCCAGTCCACAGGGCCCACCACAACGCAGAGGTYCCTGTGAGATCCCAGTGAGGTCCTGGCTAGAATCAAGCTTCTTCCTAGCACAAGGGAGTCCATCCCATGGATGGAGAAAGCAGTATTTTCTGCATCTCTTTGCTCTAGAAGAGGCTCCCTGCACTGCGATCCTTGCTCAGATGTTTGCAAGGAGCCAATATCTAAGAGGTCCATCGGGCTGAATATTTGTGGGAAGTGAACTATGAGACATCTCTAAGTAATCCATGAGATGWGGTCCTAAATCCACAAAGAAAAGGSTCTGTCAAAGCAACAAACAGCCATGGGGCTTGCCCAAGTGCAGCAGCTGATCCAGATAGATATTTTGACTGTGACTTCAGATTTGCTCTTGTCTCCAAGCAGAGGAATGACAACATGGCACCACAACTCATTGCAAATTATTAGGTTAGCTCCAAACACAATGTTGCTGCAGCGGTTTTGAATGCCAGAAACTAAGTGGGAGTGGAGGGCGTTCTCATGTTTGCTTGTTTTTATAAGATACCATGGGCTATTTTGGGGAAAGTGCCTTAGTTCCTGCTGCCGTCTGCCAGCTGCGAGACTTTCCTAGTTTCTGCCAGCCTGGAATTTGGGCTGCCCATGGCCCTGCTAAGAGCAGCCGYGGCCGGGTCGCAGCCTCCACGCTCRGATCGGCGGGCTGAGAGGCAGAGCGCGGGCACGCGTCGSCCCAGCCCCGGCAGCTTGCTCCGCCGCACGGGGCGAGACGCACCGCCCTGGGAAGTGCTTGGTCTCTGCAGACTGGCTTTGCACCCTGCTTTGGTGGGGAAACGAGACGTGCCGACGTCCCGGATCCCGCGAGGCGCCCGTTCCCGCGGCTGCTCGGTGCCGCCGGGCCACAGGGCAGCCGGCTCTTCTCGTTGCAGGCTCGGAAACACCCCCAAATACAGACCATGCACATTTGGGTCGCTAACGTCAGCGGGAGAGCGCCACGCGGCCGCAGCCCAGGAGCCCCCTCCTCCCTGCCGTTTCGCTGGGCGAGGGGTCTCCATCGGCCTCCGCCAGCTCTAAAGCCTCTTGGAAAACGCTTCAAATAGGTTGCACCATTGCATGGTTTGCTGCATTTGGTCTTCC
>NW_028186375.1:872797-874760 GCF_003343005.1 Rhea americana | reverse complement strand
TTACAGATCTGGAGTGCTTGGCAGCAGCCCAAAGGGCAAGAGCACAGAGACCGTGAGAAAAAAGTCAGTTTTCTGTCCAACTGGATGGAAATCAGATGTCACATTGGGCCTTCCTGAGACTTTTAAATGAATAAAGGAACAGGCAGGAGAGGAGGGAGCACCCAGCCAGGCTGCAGAAGGCAACACCACAGGGCCTGATACCATTTGTATCCATGGGACTTATTTCTGCGGGCAATTGTGAGTCCTCTGTCATGAAGTGACTCCTTCACCGAAGCTGAACGAGACTTCCCGAGCAAGGAGAGGTGGTGGCTTCGGGGCTCAGACGTTGCAGGCAGCAGAGGAAGAGGGGGGACGTCAGCGCAGGCAGGAGTTGTTGGAGCCGTGCCACAACCCCATCCCAGAGCTCTAACTTGCTRCTCACATGCTTGAAACGAGTGTGGGAACGTTTTGACCAGATAGAAGAGTTGCAAAAGACAAATAAAACATGGGAAGAGCTAACACGGGTATCCCAGCAGCAAGCAATGCTGACGAAGGAGCACACCGCGTGCCAGGCTGCCCAGGGACAGCRCGTGGCTGGTAAACAGCAGGCGCAGGACAAAATTTGGGACTGTTAGTTATGGATRGAGCAAAGGAGCCCCTGGGCAACCACATCACTCGATCTCAGTGCAGGATTGCGCCCGGGAGGGATCACAGACCGTTGCTGAAACGCACTGGCAAAAACCAAGGGAGCGACTGAGGCTAACGTGAGCRAGTGGTCGTCACAGGAGCGCTGGGCTTCGCCAGGGAGGCTGCCCCGCACCAGGGGGGCTGCCCCTCTGAGAGCCCCCAGGGTTTCCCTGGGAGAATCCCTGCCCTGGTACCAGGCATGCGTGCTGGGAACCAGGCACTAAGACCCCTCAAAGCAGTTGCTCAGTGCAGGTTTTGCTCATACACATGCACACAAGTAGCCTAGAGCCTGGCCTGGCTGTTTCACCTTGGGAAGTTGAGATATAGAATCACAGAATCAGTAAGGTTGGAAGGGACCTCTGGAGATCATCTAGTCCAACCTCCCTCGTCAAGCAAGGTCACCTAGAGCATGTTAGACAGGGTTGCATCCAGGTGGGCCTTGAATATCTGCAGAGAAGGAGACTCCACAGCCTCTCTGGGCAACCTGCTCCAGTGCTCCGTCACTCTCACAGGGAAGAAATTCCCCCTCACGGTCAGGCGGAACTGCCTGTGCTTAAATTTCTGTCCATTGCCTCTTGTCCTGTCACATGAGACAACTGAAAAGCATTTGTCCCCGTCCCCTTGACACCCTCCCTTCAGGTACTTGTACACATTGATCAGATCCCCCCTCAGTCTTCTCTTCCCCAGGCTGAAGAGGCCCAGCTCTCACAGCCGTTCCTCACAGGGCAGGTGCTCCAGCCCTCTGATCATCTTTGTAGCCCTACGCTGCACTCTCTCCAGTGGCTCCATGTCTGTCTTGTACTGGGGAGCCCAGAACTGAACACAGGACTCGAGATGAGGCCTCCCCAGGGCTGAGTAGACCAGCAGAACCACCTCCCTTGACCTGTTGGCAATACCCTTCCTAATGCACTCCAGGAGACCATTGGCCTTCCTGGCCACAAGGGCACATTGCTGCCTCATGGCCAATTTGCCATCTACCAGCACTCCCAGGTCCCTCTCTGCAGAGCTGCTCTCCAGCAGGTCAGCCCCCAGCCTGTCCTGGTGCCTAGGGTTATCTTTCCCTAGGTGCAGGACCCTGCACTTTCCCTTGTTGAACCTCATGAGGTTCCTCTCCGCCCAACTCTCCAGCCTGTCCAGGTCTCTCTGAATGGCAGCACAGCCCTCAGGTGTGTCAGCCACTCCTCCCAGCTTGGTATCATCCGCAAACTGGCTGAGGAGGCACTCTGTCCCCTCATCCAGGTCATTGATGGAGAAGTGGAACAGGATGGGACCCAGCACTGAGCCCTGGGGGACGCCA
>NW_028186375.1:839083-866237 GCF_003343005.1 Rhea americana | reverse complement strand
CTCCTCTTGCTGCTGATGTATTTGAAGAAGCCCTTCCTGTTGTCCTTGACATCCCTTGCCAGACTCAATTCCAGATGGGCCTTAGCCTTCCTCGCAGCATCTCTACATGCTCTGGCTGCATTCCTATAATTCTCCCAAGTAGCCTGTCCCCTCTTCCACAGTCTGTGCACTTTCTTCTTCTGTCTGATTTTGGCCAGGAGCTCCTTGCTCACCCAGGCAGGTCTCCTGCCCCCTTTGCTGCACTTCTTACTCGGAGGGATGCACCGCTCTTGAGCTTGGAGGAAGCGATGCTTGAATACTAGCCAGCTCTCCTGGACCCCCCTTCCCTCTAGGGCCTTAACCCATGAGATTCCTCCAAGTAGGTCTCTGAAGAGCCCAAAGTCTGCTCTCCTGAAGTCCAGGGTGGCAATCCTGCTTWTTGCCTTACTTCTTTCCTGCAGGATCCTGAACTCCACCATCTCGTGGTCACTGCAGCCAAGGCTGCCCCCAACCTTCWCAYCTCTAACCAGTCCCTCTCTGTTGRTAAGGACAAGGGCCAGCAGGACACCCTTCCTCGTAGGCTCCTCCACCATTTGTGACAAGAAGTTACCATCAATGCATTGCRGGAGCCTCCTGGACTGCTTGTGCCTTGCTGTGTAGTCCTTGCTGTGTAGTCCYTCCAGCAGATRTCAGGGTGGTTGAAGTCCCCCATGAGAACCAGGGCCTGTGATCTTGAGGCTACTTCCAGCTGCCTKTAGGAGGCCTCATCAACTTTCTCTTCCTGGTCAGGTGGCCTGTAGTAGAGACCCAAAACAGTGTCCCCCATGTTGGCCTGCCCTTTGATCTTTACCCATCAACTGCCTCCTCCTCCTTGCAGAGCTCGATGCATTCCAGTTGCTCTCTCACATAAAGAGCARCTCCACCACCTCGCCTTCCYGGCCTGTCTCTCCTAAAAAGCACAGAGCCATCCGTGGCAGCATTCCCGTCAYRMGAGCTATCCCACCATGTCTCTGTGACTGCWAYGAGATCRCGGCCCTGYGACCGCASACAGATCTCCAGCTCCTCCTGTGTGTTCCCCGTGCCGCGTCTGTTGGTGTACAGACATTTCAGAGAGGCGGTCACGCCTGCGGGTTTCCCAGGAAGGGGGTACGGTACGGGGGTCCCCCATAGCCATGTCCCAAACGCGCATCCCCAGCCGCACGCACCCGTTGGAGGCCCCCCGACCCAACTTGTGTTTTGTCGTCTACCCTGTGTGTATGACACTTCCCTCCCCCCTCCTACCTAGTTTGAAGCCCTCTTTCCTAGGCTGGCCAACCTGTCGGCAAAGGCAAACGTGCCCCGCCTGGTGAGGTGAAGCCCATCTCCCCCCACCAGTGGTTGATCTTCAAACCACGTTCCATGGTCACAGAATCCAAAACCCTGTTGCCGACACCAGCGGCGTAGCCAGTTGTTGATTTGGGAAATCTTCCCACCCCTCCTCCCGTGCCTCCCCCTGATCGGCAGGACCGACGAGAAGAGAAGACCGCCTGGGCTCCCAGACCCTTGGCCACCGTGCCCGAGGCCTCGAAGTCTTCCCTGACTGTCTCTAGTTTGTTCTCTGTGTCCACGTGAAGGAGCAGCAGAGGGGAGCAGTCCGAGGAGCGGACGAGCCCTGGCAGCCTTTCAGACGCATCTCGTATCCTCGCCCCCGGCAGGCGGCAAACCTCTCCGGAGGAGGGGTCGGGCCGGCAGACAGGCTCCTCTGTCCCCCTCAGCGTGGGCTCACCCACTGCAACCGCTCGTCGCCYCTTCCGAGCGGTCGCGCGAGGCACAGGCTCAGGCCGCCCSGTCGCTYCCCTCGAGGCCAGGTCCGGRTCCTCCTCCTCCCGGAGTGCACTAAACCTGTTCTCCAACTGTAACTCCAGGTCTGCAKGAGGATTAGGGGCCTTTCTCCTTTTYGYTCGAGAAGCAGCTAGCTTCCGGCCTTCTTCGACAGTGCCGTGCTGAACCGTTTCACTCTGCGCAGAGTCCTCCAGCAGCTCCCCTGCKGCAGGGGACTGGGACCCTGGGAGCAGCACGGTCTCTGAGGATGCACCGTCTATCTCCTGCTCACAAAAATTTTCTCRCATGTTTYRCAGTCTGCTGRCTTCATCCCGCARCTCCCTGACTTGAGGACACAAATCCTCACCAACAGCACACCTCCTGCAGGAGGGCGGACCATCAGTGCAGGCCTTCTGCAGAGGCTCCAAGCACTCCCTGCAGCCTGAGACCTGCAGGGCAGCATCTGCTGCCAGAGGCTCTGTCTGGGTTGGAGCTTCCCACACAGCTGATGTAGCAGTTCCCACAGCTACTGGCAAATACGCTTTACGGCGAGTTACAACCATGTTAGCAAGAGGGGGCACTACTAGCACCGGAAGAAGAAAGATGTCCTCTTGCACCTAACTGCGCTCCTCCTGCGCCAACTGCTGCGTCCGTTCGCTGCGCTCCAGGCCTGGCTCTTAAACAGACCTCTCCCTGCTACCCTGCTACCCACCCACAGGGCACTTGACCCTAAAGGAGGGCTACCTGCGTCAAAAGCCCCAGCTCCCTCTGTTCAGGGGTTAGCAGTAGCTACACCCAGCTATAGTGGGTGATAAGTGCTGGGGCACTTCCAGGAGAGCCTAAGGCCACCTGCAGTTGCCCTTGCCCAGCTCCCCTTACCTGTTAGCAGCGTCACTCTCTAGTCCCCTCGTCCCACAAGGGTCAGCAGACCACAACGACCAACACGGGCCCCAGAAGTTCAAGGCAGAGCYGAGACAGTGCTGCACAAACTGCTGCCTCTGTTCACTGCCTCYGTTAGCTGGATGGAGCATCTCCTGCAGGGCCTCCTGTTTGCTTTCACCTGGTAAAGGGTGAAGGTGGTGCAAGAAGCAGCAGAGATGGCTAAGGAAGCCTTCAGAAAGTTTAAGTCCTGTTTCCCTTGTTCAGTCCTGCTACTTCCACCATAGGCACATTGTGACCACATGCAGCCTCCATCTTCAGCACRTGGCTGCCAAGGAAGGAGCATTGCCTTGCTGTGTCCTCACAGCAGAAGTCTTGCACACGTGTCCCGGGAATCAGTCRTCTTCCTGCAGCCAAGCTCAATCATGAAGCAGACAAATGCATTTTAGGAYAGATGTGCCAAAATAAGCACTTACGGGAAGGCTGGCCACAGACCCTTGCATATGCACCCCCTAACCACAAGCATCGAGGATCAACAAGACTAAAGGTCACTAAATAAACACATCTAGCAAAGCCAATGTTGACTCACTGGGCCTTTTTGATGGCTTCAGCCACATCCTTGACCGTAGTGTGTCCACAGCCATGGTGAACGAATTTGCCCCATGATACCCATGTGTCCTGTGCTTCCCAACGGAAGAAACCCAAGCAAGCTGGACTGCACTGGGTTCATTGCACAGTGCCCAGTCTAGCTATTCAACACGGTGGCACTCGACTGGATTTCTCCTTGTTCCTCTCCCTAAAACACATTTACACCTGCAGAAAAAGCTTCCTCTGCCTCTGTATGGCCACAGCCCACAACAGGACAACAGCACTGATCTTTCCACTGGAGGAGGTTTGTCCCAGAAGCATGCCTCCTTCAGGGGAGGAGGCTGAACACTTGCTTGGAAAGGCCGGGAAGGGCAGGAGGGAAAAGGGCAATCATTTAGAAAATACAATTTAGCCTTAATGGGATTTACTTAGTGCCTATGGTCTCCCTGAAGCGATAACACCACATAATGGATTGCAATTGTTAGAGGCAGAGCAAGTCTTGGGAAAAAAAGCAACACAAAAGGCACCTTCAAGCAGAGCGAAGGAGCCCATGCAGTTTCCTTTCAACTCTGCCAAGACCAGAAGGGCAGGACCCCGAGCAGAGCMGAGCCTGGGCTGAGCCGTGTGGCCAGTGAGCTACACCAGGTGAGCAAGAGCAGCTTTGCAAGGAAGGAAAAGGGCATTTCTCAGCCTATTTCCATGCCAGCGATCCTCAAGACTGGCAAGCAGGGCTGCCATGCGTGGCCAGGCAGGCATGCGGCATGCAGAAGGTCCTCTCCATGGCTCCAGATGGA
This sequence comes from Rhea americana, assembly GCF_003343005.1. Lineage (NCBI taxonomy): Eukaryota > Metazoa > Chordata > Aves > Rheiformes > Rheidae > Rhea > Rhea americana. The sequence continues at coordinate 862,197 of NW_028186375.1, read as the reverse complement.
CAGGGATGAGTGAGCCTCACTCACCCCTGTGCTGGCCATTAGCAAGCGCAACGTCCTTCAGAGCAGACACCGGAGGAGAGGTTGGGAAAAGGAGGTGGMGGCAAGAGGAAGGGAGCGCCGCATGGCATCGATCCAGCCTTGGCTGGAGCAGGCACGTGTCCTGCATCGGAATTGCCACAGTTCCTGGCAGGAGGCACACGCGGGGCTGGGGCAAAGGCCACCTGGGACAATCCTCCTCCCATGGAAGTGGATGGCAGAGTGCCATGGACTTTCGTCAGCCGGAGCAGGGTGCAACCTGCAGTGTAGACAGGAGCCTCCTCCACCAGCCCGGTTTGGCAACAGCAGTTATTTTTCCAAGTGAAACGGAAAGTAGTTTCAAAAYATTTGCGATATCCAGGAGCCTCAGGAAGAGATAGTGAGCGAGTTGGAGTCGGTGAGGCTGTGAAGGCAGTGCGGAGCCCTAAAAAGCTACATCCTGGACACCCATACAGCACCTCAGAAGCTCTCTGRGGCCTCAGTGGAGGATGTCTGGGGTCGGGGCTCCCTCTAGAGGGAAGTGCTCACTCAACGGAAGGCCACAGCACACCCTTGGGGAGGCAAGTGATGGGAACTCAGGGCTGAGCGTCACATATCCCCACGCATGGAGACCACCCAACCTAAGGACCTTGGCAGTGGACCTGCCTGTGCAGAGACACTACAGCCCAAGAGGTAAGTTGCTGGGGGCCACACGTTGGTCGTGCCCACAGGAAGGTTGTTTCAGTGGTTTGCTCAAGGCAAACAGGATCTGGGGCACAGATGGTGGCAGATCTCACTGGAGATACCCTCTCAGCTCGCACACCTCTACAGAAAGCCAGCCAAGGAGCGCGGGGCTGCTTAACACCAGGCTGGTTTTCAGCTTGCCACATACCACATTTGGGCTTAAGCTGTCAGCTTGCTCTGCTTCAAAAAACGTTGGATGCCTGAATGCTGTTATTGACCATTTGTGGTAAGACATCCCAGACAGAGGAGGAATAATCCGAAGGTCAGTAGCTGCCTACCTAACACGCAATGCCCCCCTCCGTTCTCCTCAGGTGGCTTCTAATCAAGCTCTTCTGAACTTGAGCCTTGGATATAGTATAAACCTTAAAACCAGCCCAGGGATCTCAGTGTGCTACATGGCTGATCTCTCCCTGTGCTCAGACAAGGGCTGGCAGTGCAGATCCCTTTGGGAAGCGGGTACACACACATGCACAGGGTACATGCAGATCCCTGGCTTTAATTTGTCCTTTGAGTGCCATTGTGCTGACGCGGAGAAGCAGCCTTTAAGGAGTACAGAGCTAGCAAGTGTCACCACTCCCGCTGCGCAGGTCATTACAGGCCAGTCTGTCCGCACCTGGGAGTGGTGGCAGTGATTTACCATCACTGTCTTATCCTCAGACATCTCTTCCTGCTCTTGCAGCCAAAGGTGTTTTCACTTTCTAATAAATCCGTTTGATAACTCTCTGTTTTGCCATAAAAAGTAATCCGAAAGCGGAAGTTCCACTGCTAATAACTTCATTACAGCACAGACTGCCCAAAGCAACAAGAGACTTCAAACATTTCCATTAAAAAAAAAAAAAAAAAAAAAAAAAAAAAAAAAAAAAAAAAAAAAAAAAAAAAAAAAAAGGAGACACACTAACTCATCCTCAGGTTTTTAATTAGAGTGACTGCAGGTGGCAAGTAGACAGATCTACAGCATCTCACAGCCCTTGGGAGGGGGGATCTAGACTCTCTTCTAACTGCTGTTGCCAAAGTCATGGGGAACGAGAGGTCATGCCTCAAGAAAAGGCTTCGAGACAGACTTAGCAGGGAAGCAAGGTGCACYTGGTAGATGACACTAGCCCAGCGTAACCCAGCAGTATGGGCAAGCTGGGAAGACAACTTTTGTCCCAGCTGGGACTCAGCACCAGGAAAGAGGGCTTGGGCATTTTTAAGGTCTTGTGAAACAAAACCTCCCCTACAATATAAGATTCAAATATACAAATTATCTGTACACCTGAAACTTGCCCAGGGCCCTTTCATGAAAGACTCCACTCAGCTACAGAGGCAGAGGGAAATGGTGTCTCTTCCAAGCAAAACTTTGAGTTTCAACAGCACAAAGTTCCCTGCAGGCTTGTGAGTCCCAGCTGCCAGGGTCATGCAAGGAGAGACTGCAGAAAACCAGGAGAGGAGCTGTAAGAAGCTGCATTCCCTCTTGGCGGTTTTCTGCCTCACAGCTCTGCTGCTGGGGCCACTGTCCTCTCCATGGCCAGCTGCCTTCTCCATGCAGATACTGCCAGCAGAAGAGCAAGGCAGAACCTGGACTTGACTCCTGTCCAAGAGCAGCGGCTCTTTGCAGCTGACAGTTTCCTTGTAGCCTTCACTAGATGGTGCTCTACACTATGCCGCGAAAGCCCCTTTCCAGCAAAAGCAAGTTTCTTCCGCCTTGCATTTTCAGCCCTAGCAGCCGTAATCTTAGGTGGGAGGAAAGAGGACTCTGAAAGGGAGATTTCCTACAGAAGCAGCATACATTGCATGGTGGCAGCATCAGGGTTTGGAGATGTCAGGTCAGGTCCCACTGTGTTAAATCGCAGTAAGTGCTGAAGCTTAGAGGAAGAGAAGGTCAGCCAGAGAGAAGGCAAAAGGTAAGGCCATTTTCAGGCTGCCTGGAAGGACCAGTTATCCTGGTTTGCATGACTTCACCCTTCATAGAGGAACCTTGTCCTGGCAGAAGGAGATGTACAAAACCAGCCCTCAACAGCCTTACAGGATGAGCTTTAAAATACAGCCAGTGTGTAGCTTTAGTTACACTCCAGCGAAGACCATGCGTGAATTGCAGGGCCACAGAGGAGATAACCTTGTTTCCTGACCAGAGAGTGACGCAAGTTTAAACAGAAAAGGACACTTGACCCTTTACTCTCTACTCTCCGTAGGCACACATTTCTTTGTAACTGCTTCTAAAAGTGTCCTAGGTGCACCAGCCCCCTCAGTCACAGCAGGGACAACAAGGACCAAGCTGTTAGTGTCTCTTTCCAAGCCTGCCTGGATGTTAAAGCAGTGCTGAAAACAAGGTTGAGCTAGAGCCCATGTGAAACTCAAATCTTGGAGGCTTGGCTTGAGTTTCTTCCAATATAATCAGAAGTTTCTGCTCTTAGTAGCAGGTATTGGGGAAAAAACCCCTCCCTTCCATAAGCAGTATGTGGCTTATGGAAGTGGCTTGCATTTGCAGGGAACAGCCGTGATTTGAGCATAGACCAGCAAGAGTTGGTTGTCTCGAAGCTGCCCGGCCTCTTTGACCAGCTCTTATCCCAGCTTTGAAAACCCTTACCTTTCCCTCTCCTTTAACAGACCCATCAGAGTTGAAGTCCTGGTATCATCCCCCTCCATTCAGGCCTTGGCCTTCTTCTTCAAGAGGAGGAAAGCAGGATCTGGCCAAAGGCAACCAAATCCCAGCTACAAGCATGTATTACTGCAGAGTGTCTAGAGATTTTGGAAGAGCAACCAGCAATACCCACGTCCAAGATAAGATTTCCTGGCATGCAAGGCCCAAGTGTTGCTCCTGTTGCAGCCACATGGCCAAAGATTGAAAGACCTGTTCAGGTCACTGGACAGCCTTTCCAGGGTGGAAAGCCTTCCTCTCCTGAGAATTCAAGGGTCATCACAGGCCAGCCCTCCCTCCCACAGCTGAAGCCATGGGCTTGTGCAGTTCCTTTCCTGCCAAATAAAATCCAATGTTTGTTGCACTAGACACAGATCTCAGCACTGCAGAGAGCTCTGCTCAAGGACTTAAGCATTAACTACTTTGAATTGCAAGTTCTGCCTCCCACTGAAGCAGATGCTCTCCAGCACCCTCCTGGAAGTGGTCCACAGAAAGCCCAGAGAGCCTCCTGACGCACCAAGAGGGAAGATGCCTGCGTTAAGCTTAGCAAACTAATCTCTTAAACGGAGTTTGTCAGCCAACAGATAAACACCCTAAGTGTGTTTATCACCCTTTAATAGGGAATAGGACATGTGTTTATGCACAGGCTGGAAGTGTAGAGGCTACAGTACTGCTTAGTGGCTATACAACAGTGCCATCAGATGAATAGCGATGTTCCTGCTTCAGGCAGAAACAGGATTTCAAGCTATACGCCATGAGTTTTCTTGCCTAGTTGCCACCTCCTGCAATGCCATTGCCAAGGATGGCTGTTCATCTTAAAGCCTCAGATCTCAGAGTCAAGATTTTTGCATTTGTTGCCATCTTAAAGTATGCTCAAGCCCTCAGAGGGAAGCCAGAAAACGCTTCTCAACAACTCAAAAAGCTCAGAAAAGGCTTTTTATGAGAGCAAGATCTGCATGATCACAACCCAGGAGTGGCAGTGTATGTTCTGCTGGGGATACTCTCAACATAGAGAGAGTAAGACTTCCTTGACAAGCTGTCAAGAGGTTTAAAGGGACTTTTTACTACTTTACATACCCTGTCAGGGAAAGTTTGAGCGAGTGGATTGGCTTTGCAAGAGTCAAAAGCCAGTCCTATGCTCAGACGTGGAGTTTAAGGCACAGTCACAACCTCAATCTTAGTATGATTTTAACGGAACAAAAGAATTGGGCCCAGCCTTAAAAGCATCTTAATCGAGTATTTCCTGGGGCCTCCTAACCCTGTGCATCGAAGATCAGCCTCGGTCGCAGAGAGAGAAACCGAGTCTTGGATTTCTAATCCTGTAAGTGGGTGGAAGAGGGCACAGTTTCAGATGAGGCCGGTTCAGTCCGGGCGAGTAGGGGGAGAAACAAGTTTATTTTTCCCAACAGCTTTGTGCTACCACGGGCAATTATCTTGTTTCCACAGAGATTCTTTCTTTTAAGACAAAGGGTCCCCAGTTATTCCTGGATTGACGGGGATCTCTCACTGCACTCCCCTCCAGCCTTGGCACCCTCCAGGCCTCCTGAAAAATCATTTTCTGGGCACACAGAGCAGCGTAAGTTTGCAAACAGAGGAGGGGGGAGAAAGGCAATTTCACTAAGTAGGAGTCATTTCCCTGAACAGCCACCCAGCCCCTTGGAAGGAAGGATGTTGGCAGCCAGTCCAGTCGTCCTTGACACTATGTTTACTTGCTCATTGCCTTTCTAGAAAAGTTTAAAGATCAAGGGGATTATAGAGGGGTGTGAGGAGATGAGTAATAAGGAAACAACCTTCAGAAGCCTGCTGCAGCTGTTGAGGAAGCTATTTAATTCTTGAAGCCGATCATTACATTTTCCAAAAGGCTCAGCAACCTCTGTATCTAGCATTTTTATACCAAAGGACAGAACTGGTGAAGGGTGAGAAGGAGAAGCTCATTTTGCCTTACCAGCTTCTCTGCACTACCTGTCAAAGACAGTGTCACGGGAAAGCTATGAGGCTTTCACTCATCCTAGCAAGCTCTGTAGTGTGATCGTCCAGAGCTTTCCTGGCATGAACTTCCTTTACCCTAGCCCAAAGTCCAAGCTGTCTTCTTGCTGAGGAGAAGAGACTCTGAGAGTCCATCATACGCTCTCTTTACCTCTTCACTCCATGTGTCACCATCCTCCCTTTTGGCTCTGACAGTGAAACCATCAGCACCTTCAGACTGGATGGGTTTCACCTGCTAGGTTTGCATGGTTATGTCTAACGTCATGCTGGCAATGCAGAAAAACACCTCCTGCAGCCCTCCAGAAAGCAGCTGTGCATTTACTATTTCTCCCAGCACCTGCAACACTACCAGCCATCTTCTGCTTAACATAACTGGGAGCAGGCTGCAAGCTGCTGGAGCTACGCGGAGGGGTGCTCAGGGCAGGGAGAAGCGGGAATCACAGAACCCTTCTAGCCATGCTCTCAGCTATCATAGCAGTGTGACAGTTTCCAAAAAGAAGATCACAGTCCTGGCAAGAGGTATCTTGCTTGGAGCATGGCTGGTCTTCTCCGTCCAGGGAACCATTCCTGCTGAGATTGAGTGTCCTGCAGGGTGTCTTGGAAGCAAGTTTGAGACTTTAAAATAATGCCACAGCTACAGTGCTGGTAACGAGCTGAGGCAGGGTGCAAGGATGGCAGAACGTGCCTGTCCCCAAGCTCTGGGGCCGGACGGACGTGAACCATACTCCTGCGCAGATGAAGACYGGGGTGGGTGAAGCACCTCTCAGGATGGGCCGGAGAGCACTGGGAAGGGTCGCCCTGGGAAATCTTCATTTCCTACCCACCCTCTCTTTAAGAAATGTAGGCTTAACTCCCAAGGTCTTAATTTGTGGTTTCAGCTAATTGTTAGCTCAAGTTACTCAGTGGGAGTGATTCCCCCCCTCCCCCCCCCATCCCCGCCATTCAGCCAGGCTTGCCCAGCACAAGGAGAAAACTCCTACTTGAAGGCCATGGACAGAAAGTAATTTCCCTCACCTCAGGGACCAGCTAAACCGGTGAAGCGTTGTAACCTGGAGCACTGCTACCTCCACACCCTGTTGGCAACTCCAGCCTCAGTGGACAGCCAGGTGAGTAGGAGGAAAGCACTTTTTCACTTAAGCTTGAGAAAAAGTTTTAGGTGAAACTAAGAATCCTGTGGACAGACCTTGAGTTGCGTATAGCATGAGCGGTAGCACAAACCAGCCCTTGGACACAACTTGCTATTTTGTTTTCTCTCATTTAAGAGAAGTGGAATACATGAGAGATCATTAATTTTAAATAAAATCACATTTTGCTGCACTGTCATGCCACTTCAGATCAACTTGACCAACTGAGGCAGTAGCAGTCAGGTTCTCCGCACCCCTAAGTGGATGTCTCCAGGCACGTTGCCCTCCATACATGGAGGGAGTGTTTCTCTTCAAAYACAGCCGGATTTTAATGCAAGCTGAAACAGTGGGGCAGGCTTTGTGGGGTGATTCTCCGCAAGCTCTGCTCTCCCAGATCATCCTGCAATGGAGAAATGCACCCAACAGTGACCAAATCAAGTCAAACCCACCCATCCCTCCTTGTTGYTCCAGCAGAGATCTCAGCAGCACCACCTCCAGTGAGCATCGTTGGGTTGTGATTTTACTGGTCACAGCTCCCAGKCAGGACCTTTGGTTTGTCCGCAAAAAATCTGAGTGCCTCGCAGGGCTAGGGTGCCATGGGATTGCGTCTCCACACGGAGATGCCTGCCAGAACTGGCAGGGGTCGAGGAGGGGGTTTCCGTGGGAGGACACAGTGCAGCAGCACCTGTGTGGTGGAAGAGGAGGGATCTCTGAGCCAAGGTGCCCAGAGGGATCTACAGCACAAACTGCTGCATAACTCACACTTGAGAGATTTGGGCTTTTTCTTGCTTAGGCTGCTGACTGACAACCAGTATTGTGCTCAATGGCTGAAAAACTTGCTGTGGAGAAACTCATGAGCAGCTGTAGGTGACACTGCAAGATTGACTTCACTGTAGGGTCAGGCARTAGCTGCTGCCTTGGGTTGCATCCCCAGCTGCCCCTGGAGGCCAGAAATACTCCAGCATTGGGGACATCTTGGCGATTTTGAGATCAAATTCCCCAACGGCCAGCTGAGAGCCTCTGGAGGTGGCTCAGCAGAGTGCTCCACTATAGCTCAGAGGACATGTTTCAGCTCAGGCCATCAGGAAACTCAGCCTTGGGCTCATACACAAAATTCTCCACTAGCTTTCTCCATYGAGGAGGGATGACGCCCTGGTGCACCTTGTGCACGAGCCTAACGCGCCTGGTGGCTTGAGCCCTCCTGTTTGGTATTTATCTCTGCACATAGGCTGCACACAAGGATATTTCCATTTTCCCACTCAGCAGCTGCCCACATCCCTCACTGCAGCTTTGGAGGGGACCTTACAGGACGACCTGTGCTGTGCCCTTTCTAAGGCTCCCTCATTTATTAGTGGCAACTGCCACACACCTCCTTCCCCGTTCGCCTCCTGCAGTAAAATTGGGCACATGGGATGGTGCGTTGCTGGCGCTAGAAGAAAGCCAAAGAGGAAAAAGGATGAGACACAACCAAAGTACTGACAGAGGCAACGTGATGGGGCTGAATATGCGAGTTTTGTGGTAATTCTATGATAATTATCAAATGCTTCCCTTCCTTTTTCCCAGCGAGACACCGGCATTATTACCATTACCCAGTCTCCATGGCTCTTTGGGAGTGCCCTCAAGGATGTCTTTGCATTTGACTGAACAAGATGTTCTTGTCTGAGGAAGCTCAACAATTTTCACAGTTTTACACTCATCCTTGTAAACCATACCAGTTGACTGAGGAGGGCAGCTTCACTTCCAATCATTTTGAGTAGAGTGTATTTTTCTGGTTGATATTACATATGAGGAGAATGTGCTCTTCATTTTGCACTGGCTTATTGCAAGGCAAGCCCAATTCTTCACATCAAAGAGATGCTGCAGCACAAGGAGATGCATAAGTGCAGAATCCCAAAGCAGATTGTGTGACGTTTCTTGGAGAAAGCTGATCCACCTGACACCCCAGCAGCGTTCCTGCCATTGGATGCCTCTGACCACCAGTCAGGAGCTGGCCCGTGGCCCCTGAAACAGTAAGAAAATCTGAATAGCAGGTTCTTGCATGGGGTTGGAAATGCCCACAGCATCGCTAGGATGTAGGGGCTTGTCCTGGGCCTCTTCAGAGAGATCAGACAATGTCCCATAYCACGCTTGTGTCCATTCAGCTGGTTGTGGAGGATGAGTGACCTTCAGCTTGTTTGGCAATTGCTGGTCAGTCGTGTTTCGGGCATAAACCAYAGGTTTTGCTGCACTCATCCATAAGCACCCAGTTAGTTTATGCATGAGTGTCTAATTTATGCATGAAYGCCCAATGAATTTATGCCTGAGAACCCACCTAGCTCATGCATGAATTTAATTGGGTGCTTATGCATAAGCWCCCAATTAATTTATGCATGAGCACCCAATTGCACAAGTACCAAGGAATTCACATGTGAGCATCCACTTAATTCATGCACAGGCACCCAAGCAGCACATGCACAGTTGACCAYATAGCTCACGAGTGCCAAATTAGTTTGGGCATGAGAGCCCTATGTGTTCATACATGGGCACCAAACTAGTGCATGCATGGATAGGCAGTTAGTGCATGCATGAGCACCCAATTAATTTACGCACGTGCACCCATTTAATTCACGCATGAGCCCCTCATTATCTCACGCCTGAGTGCCCAATTAGTGCACGCATGAGCTCAGGCCAGAGGAAACCCAGGAAGAAGCCTGGAGAAGCAGCCAACAGAAACCATTATGCACACGAGCTGCAACCAGCCCTGATCCTTGCAAACCCCAAAGCAGCACCAGAGCTACCTGATCCCACAGTCCAAATTGAGAGCTTTAGCTTTCTGCAGAGATTTTATGCTGCCAGGAGGTACTAGCAATGTCCTGTCACACTGGTCTSTTCTAGTGCTTCCAGGCTATTGGACAAAAGCTGCTAGGGTAGGTTGGAAACAAACCTTGGCTTTGCTACCGCTCTTGTTATCAGTCATTCAGTGGATGCTTCCTTATGATTCCTGTTCTTTGTAAATGGTTTAATTAAAATGTTTTCAAGTTTTTTTTTTCCACAGCAGTTTATTTTAAACTTACAGATATTAATTAGCTCTAGGTAATTTAAAAATGAACTTAAAAAAAAATCCAATGCCAGCAGATGCCCGAGGCTTGTATGCAGTAAAAGCATCCGGCCTTGCTGCTAGGGGACTTCAAAGCAGGCATGGCGCCACAGGATCTGCTCTGAACGAGCAGCTTCTGAAGAGCAACGCTCAGGTTTCGCGCCTGGCGAGTCCTTAGTAGAGCACGGAGCCACGGCACAGACACGCCAGCCGTCCGGGCCGTGCTTTGGTGTTGCGTGCCTTTTGGCACATCGTGGCACTGTGCCTGCAGTAGCTGTCACCCATAAAAGGGAGTCCTAGAGGTGGCCCCAGCTGCTGGTTGTGAACCTGGGCTAGGGCATCCCAGTCCCGCTTGAGCCCTCTGCACTCCCTCCTGCCAGAGCCTTTCCGCAACAGCTGGGTTTYGTTTTATTCCTGACTGGTTGTTCCTGCTCCTCTCTCAGCCGTAGGGGTCTTTTAATGTCAGACGAACCCTTTGGATCTGCCTGTCCCCAGCAGCGTGTCACTGAGGCTGAGACTGCGGCACGAGCATCGCTGCCGTTGGGGTATTTTGGGGGCTGCCCCGACTGCTCTCCTCTTCCGTCTTTTCTCTACTGACCTCCGTTCCTGCAGAACTCATGACAAAACACGCGTTGCGCTCACGGAAAGCGAGAGCTGTAGTTTCCAGCTCGTGGCAGGAGGGAGAAAGGGAGCCACACTCGACGACAAAACGTCCCCTGCTCTCAGAGTCGGAGCAGAGCAGAGCAACGCCAACGCTGGAGACAGAACTTTCTGCTCTTGATTTCACACCCGTGTGTGTACACCCACTCACACACACACACACACACACACTTTTTTCTCTCTGATGGAAATAATTTGTGTCATGTGTCACCTAAGCTAAATACTTTCCAGTATTGCTCAGCCTTTTAAGATCGAGCTTTTATTAGAACAAGACAAACCAATAAGTCAAACCAAGTTACTAGATAACGTCACCATCACTTCTAATGGTCCCCAGTCCCAGCCAGTCCTATCCAGAACAAGCCATATTCTTTGATTGCTTTAATACTACATTTCATCTGATACCCAGGGAAGAATTTTCAAGGGTCTTTCTTCCCAAAGACGACAGGAAAAAAACACAGTGCTTTCTCGTGTGGATATTCAAGTTTTTGAGTCAAAGTTTCCAGTGGGGAAGCCCATTACATTGTCTTAAGTTCACACATGCTCTTGCTGGAATTCTGACTCTGCTGGGAATAGGGTCAAGATCCTGGGTTATTTCAGCATTTTTCCCACATGTTCAGCCCATGCGTGAGTCATGCCTGAGCCTGTAACTCTTCACTGAGATGTTTTTGTCAGAGCGCGTTGAGCTTATCTCACACCACAAGGCTGTCCCAGCTCTGTGCAGATAAAATAAATATTTAGCTTCAAAACATCTAACAGTTTTCAAAGGGAAGGGCCCAGTGGTGGCCTCAGCATATTTAGATTCTGTGCATAGCAAAGGGTGCAGAGCCCTTTAATCATCGCCGTATGTATTTTGTGCTTTTATCTGAAGATCTTCACAGTCCTCCATGAAGATGCTATTCCTGTTCATCTCTGTTTTACAGATAAAGACGGTGGCACAGAGGGGAAGAAATGGATTTGCTCCAAGCTCAGAGAACAAGTGTTAGAAGCGTAATGACCAGACTATTTTGCATTTCAGCTACAAGGCCAATGCTGCTCTGGCGCAATGCCTTAGGAAGGGTAAGGCATTCAAGGGACTTGTTTGCATTATCCACTGGTGCTGGTGGACCAGTGGCACCAGTAGGGAACGAAATGGTGCCACTTGCCCAACTGAGCGTCCTTATCTCAACATCTCACCCCTAGACTACACCAGCCCAATGAAACAACACTGCCCTTGAACTCATTTGGCTACAGTGTTGCAATGGGATTACAATAGTCTTGTTGTGCCAAATTTCAGATTAAAGGCAAATCTGCTTTATACTTTGGTGCTTTGCATCATATTGAAACATTTCTTCTCTCCAGCAGTTTTTTTTTTCTCCTCCTTGCTCCCCACTGGTAGTTTAATGTAATATAATTAGTACTGAGGATAGCATCAAGCCAAGAACAAATTAGGTCATAAGGCAACATCTCCTTTGTCTGAACAGTCTGTTCGGGGGAGCCTGTCAGGAGATCTTCCTGATTACACTCTCCCTGGCCTCAGTGCCCAAACTATGCAAAGAGCATCATGAGAGGGAACAACGTGCCCCAGGGCTGTGGGCAGGACTGGACTCTGGAAGTGCTCGTCTGGTGCATGCTTCTACTCACGCAAGGTGCCGAAGAGAAACTTGCCCCTAGTCCAGGATCTCCTTTGCTCTTGGGGTAGCCAAGGAGGAGACAACTGAGTCTTCCCAATTCACACATTTTTGCCCATTGCAATGTAGATGTGGGAAATGTCCAGCCAGAGGTAGGGGGAAATGCGAGAGCCCTTGCACAGGATAGAGTCTCACCACAGATCAAAGTTCATCTCTACAGGAGCCCTGGGGTCCACTTTGTCTCTAGGAGGATTTTATTGCAGAAAATCCTTCCAAAAAGCTGCATGTTGCTTGTCTGCAGTAGCAGCAAGATCCTAGGCTGAAGGTGTCCAGTAAAATCTATTGTAGCCCCATCCAATAAATGAGGCATGTTTTCCTCTGAAAGCCAGAGAGGCTTTAATGAGAGTCCAACCCTGGGCCTCATAACATGATTTTTAAAATTCCTTTTTCAGTTTACATGCTTACTCTCTCAAGCCAAATGCATATTTGCCCTGATCTATGATTTTTTCCATTCAACATTCTTCCAAATCAGATTTGCCCAAGAATTTTTTCTGAAAACAACTGTCTTGCAGCTTCAGTAACAGCCAGACCTACGTTCAGCCCAACTTTTACAGCCTTCAGGAGCATATATTACCAAACCGGTGGAGAACCACCCTGCTTTCCTTCCATGGAGACCTCCAGGCTCTGCTGTAGGACAATACTATCTGACCTGGACACACTTCTGGCCTCTCAGCAGCTCTCTTGGCATTCACCCTCCTGCCCCTCCACAGAGCACTCTTCCCCTGATTCACAGCTGAACAGAAACACCAAAAGGGTCAGTAACATCTCTGCTCACACAAGAGATTTGCACAGGGCCAAGATCCCAACGGGGACCTTCTCCCCCTGAGCAATAATTAACCCTCCTGCCTATCCAGCACTGCAGGACATTTCTCGAGCAACCTCTGAACCCTGTGTCACACTGGAAAACAGCAAACATTAATGCTGAATTTCAGTGCCGGCACAATGGCCACATGGCCACCCCCTGACCAACATGGTCCCAGGAACCATTTCACGTCTAGCTTTTCCAGTACCACCCCTCGTCCAGCCTCACAGAGAGGAGAGGCAGCCTGGGCAACTCAGTACAACTAGTCTCAGCAAGTAGAGCTGCAACAGTGCTCCCCTGACCACAGCAGGACTCAACATATGTCAAGGTTGTCACTGTCCCCAGAAACTAGGGTRCTGAGCATCCTGGGCTGAGACATTAGAGACACATGGGTGTCTACCAGGGCGCTGAACTGCCTTTTTGGAAATGGAAGGGACATTTCAGGCTTTGGGTTCTAAATGCCCACAGCTTTCCAAGAAACTAAATCCTTCAAAATTCACTCAAATCCTATAATCACTCATGGAAACAAAGGCCAGGCAGATTATTTTTGCTAAAAAGTTGCCAGGTTTTTGGCTTCATAAAGTGGAGCTTTGCTGAGAGAAGGATCTGTTGTGGGGAAAAATGCATCATTGGTATTTTGGGTTCTCAAAAATAAATGGAAACAAGGCATTTCAGAAAGAGAGAGAGAGAGAGACCTTTAAAAATAGTGCGTTGTGAACTAGAAGGGAAAAGCACGCACACTTTTTTCATTCCCATTTTCCCCCCAGTGAAAGGAAAAGCAGGCAAAGGCAGAGTGCTAATATTTTTAGGCTCCTGCCACAAATGCAAAGAAAATCACTTTACCCAAAASCAGTCAGAGCTCTGTGCTGGGATAGCCCTGCTAGTGCTCCCAGCCGCATCGATGTGAACCTCTGCTCCGGGCAGGTCTCGGCACCAGCAGAGGTTTGGGCCATGCTGGAGGCTCCTTTCTGCCAGGCTGCCCCCTTCCCAGGCCTGTCACAGCTCTGGGGAAAATACTGCTCAACAAGAATTTGGCAGTCAGCAGTTTTATTTGCGTGTGGCCAGGGTCAGCGCTGGCTCAGCCTAGTTGTGTTGGGGGAGTTGCCAAGGGCTTTCTCCCGGTGAGGTCTGCAAAAGATTGACTCGGTGCTGCTGCAGCACCTCATCAGCACTCAAGAAAAGGCCTTTGAAAATCTCCTTGCAGCTCGTTGAGGAGTGGCAGGAGTGGGGTGGAGAGGAGGGTCTATTTAGCAAAGCTCTTATGCATCTCTCTCAGCATTGTCCCGGCCTCTTCTTAGTCCACATTAACTCTTCACCTTCCCCATGCCCTTAGTTTGCTGTCCCTCAGGTCAAGATCCACCTTGGCTCACCTCACCAAGGGAGGTTTCTCCTTTCCCTCAAAGTCTCCTGGTCTGCTCAGTCATCCCTTGTGCAGATGCTTTTCCAAGCCTCCAGTCATTGGCATTGCCTTACCCAAACCCTCTATATCCCCTCCTGAGGGGCAGGGAGCAGCACTAAACAGAGCCAACAGGCTTTGTGGAGGTACAAGGATGATTTCGGTGTATTCCTTTCCTAACCGTTCAGCCTTTCAAGACCTTTCCACCATTCCTCAGAGTCAACCTCCCACCTACTACCCTAGAGGACTGTCCATCATTAAACTATCTCCTTATCCTCCCTTGGTTTCTAATGACTTTGTTAACCAGTCTAGGTCCCACAAAACACACCACTAGCAGCCTTCTTTCTAGGAGAGGTCTAACCTGCACCTTTGTCCTTCTATTTCCTAGTTRTCTAGAAAAGGATGTTCCCTTTTATGCCATAGCTGCTGAGTTTCCTCAGAAGCCAGCAGGAATATAAAAAATCTCACCCTAATCTACACGGTCCAAGTCCCTCAGAGAACACAAAGGCTTGTGAAGCACTACTTTGCCTTGGAGGCTCTCCTCAGATAATTTATACATTAATTGTATCCTGCAGCACAGTTTCCAGTAGTTTGTCCAGTATAGACCTCAGGTTTGTATATCTTTCCCAAAGCCCTGGGGCCTTTCTGCACGGTCCTGTGGAAGGACAACGCAGCTGCCCATGAGTTAACTGCTGTACAGCCTCTCACCAGCTAGCCTCCTTGCCTGCATCCCTTAATCCACAGGCTACAAACCCCTCTATTAAAGAAGGCAGCTTACAAAGAGGCTGCTTTGAACTTTACCATCCCCAAACACTTTCCACACACCAGTAGAAGCCTGTGAGGCCCCATTAATCCTCTCCTAGGCAGAGGAAATAGAGGTTGTGGTTTGACAATTCAGGCAACCCACTCAGGCTTCCTAATAAAGCCAGAAGTAGTGCAGCCACATGGACAAAGCATTGATCTAGGTTGAACTCACTCTACCAGTTCAAAAAAAGAAAAAAAAAAAAAACTTTAACAGGTTCCCTTTGAAGCAGCAGGCTTTCCTCAGATCAGGTATCATCTTGTCTGTACATCTAACCTTCTGCTAGAARGGCTATAAATCATCCTCCAGTGGGAGGCATCCAGCTAGCACAAATTCTGCATTGCTTGTACTGCATAACTCTGGAGAAAAGCAGCCCACTGCTCCCACCTGACCCGGATCTCATTCGTCTTGTAGGCAGATCAGGAATTGCACAGATCTGCTGCTACCCGTTGTGGGTCCACAAGTGGAGGCACTGTCAAACTTCACTTAGAAAAGTCAGGGGAGAAAAAAAAAAAAAAACAAAATGTCAAGGCAGAAACCCAGAGATTGCTTTGTCTCATGCTAAAAAGTGAATGTATCTTCCATTTCCAGAGTCAGTGGAGCTACCACAAACCAAAATAGGTTGAGGACTGTTGCAGCTGTGTCAAAGGATTCACCATCACCAATCACCCCATCACCAGCATCCCCTTGAATGTTGAACCTCAGGGCTGACACCACAAAAGTAAGTCTAGAGCTGCAGCATCTGTTCTTATCATGACATAAAGAAGCAGGAAGGGGAGAAACAGCTTGCTGCAGGCGATCTGCTCATGCCAGTGGGACTTGTAGATACTCAGCACAGAAGAGGCCTGTGGCCAAGATCCATAAGGAATGACAGACCTCCCATTGCACGCCTCCACTCCTGCAGAGAGTTCACTCAGAGCTGCATTCTAACTTGGGCTACAGTGGCTAGAAGAAATGAAGGCTCAAGGAGACAGTATGAACTGTCTGTGCAAACCTGCCAAGTGTCTGTCAACAGCACTCATCACACTGGAAAGAGCAGAAAGCCACTATTCAGTCCTCAAAAACATGCACAGGGCTGTTCACCTGAAGGACTTTTCCTACCACAACTCCAGTCAGTCAAAATGACTTGAGGAAGGTGCAGATTGGAAGTGGGGACTGACTGGAGAGGAGAAAACACAAGATCAAATGGATTTGCAGACTAACTGTTCTACTCTGGAATACAAAAAGAAAAAGAAATAGTTAAAAAAAAATACAAGGCAATTGATAGTGTAAGAATAGATTAGTGGATGCAGATGCCCAGCTCTTATTTCTCCAAAACACCTGCCATAATGTCACCACATCAGAGGTCTCAGGCCACTGTGCCCAATGGATCTGGGATTTCTGGTGGTTCTAGTGGTCGCTTATGGTGTCTCCATATGACAAGTCCCAGTCGAACAGCAAAGATAACACAAGTCGCTGCCAGTAGCACAACTAGGAAAGAAACAGAAGTCTGTCAGGGCATGAGAGAAAGCCAGTGCCTCTTGCCACATTCTGGCTCCCAATACCGGGGGCGTTTAGGAAATGGTTAGGAGCCATTATCCCCCATCAGGAACATATTTTGGGGAGCTGCTGTGGGGCAAGGCAAGAATTCAGAGCTTTACTGCTATCCAGTAAACCTTGTCTGATGCTTCCAGGTCAAGGCATCTAAATAGGGAGGCTTACAGACACAGAAATAAAGATGCACTACATTAACAAAACAATCCAAGAATAGTTGAAGATAAATGAAGACACACACTCTAGTTTGGAAGAAAGCACATTCTTGCCCTACCAGCCAAACAAGCCGAACCAGTAAGAGCAAAGTTTTGCTGGGATACATGCTGCAGAAGCACTGACTGCAGCAACGTGACTGTCTGTTGGAGATCGCACACACCTTTACACTTCTCATGGCCACAACCATTAGGACAGGAGCCTTCGGCAGCCTCGTGGCTTCAGCAGACAGGCTCCGGTAAATCCTGCCAAGTGCTTTTAGGCATT
The DNA here is from genome assembly GCF_003343005.1 of Rhea americana. Lineage (NCBI taxonomy): Eukaryota > Metazoa > Chordata > Aves > Rheiformes > Rheidae > Rhea > Rhea americana. The sequence continues at coordinate 845,295 of NW_028186375.1, read as the reverse complement.
ACTTGGTTTTAGGTTCAGGCCAGCCCAAGCTCTGAGTAGGAAGGGAGCTAATGCAGGGTTTTGTTCTGTGGAAGTTGGATACAATCCTCTCTTTGACCAGAAATTAATGTTCTGCTCCAGTATCTGAACTGCCGGACAGGGCAACTGGATACCCGCAGCCTTCATCCCAGCCCTGCTCCCTCTTGGGGCTGCCATAGGCCAAAGAGAAGGGAGCAATGAGCAGAGGATCCACATGCTTGCAGAGCAGGCAAGCTTCTCCCAGACAGGACAGATGGGAAATTGCAGGGCAAATATGTTGCCAGGAAGTAAACTGGGGTGAGTGCATGGTTTGGATCCAGCCCCAAGAACAGCAGGCTCCTGAGCAACAATTTCAATCGCATTGCAACTGAATTTCAATTTCAAATTCAAAAGGGAAGCATCTCACTCTACACTTCAGTTTGCAAAATTAATAGCTTCTAATAAACCCCAAGTTCAGCCTTTTCTGAAAATGATACTTTCTAAAAGGGGAGCCTGTCTCTGTTCATAGCACACAGGAAAGATGTAAAATCGGCTTTCTTTTTACAAAAGTTGGAAACAGGCCAAAAGATTCACCTATAAAAATGCCGTTGGTTGTTGGGGATGAAGGCGAGAAGTTCTTGCATGTGCTGCCAGCCAGAGCTATCAGAACCACTGGGTAGACTGTGAGGTTATAACGGACATGCTTGTCAAGAAGCAAATTTTCTAGATAAAACCTGAGAAGAAAGAAGTGACCAAACTAAGTATTTGCTTGGTACATTTTTTCCATATAAAACTTAAAGAGTTGAAACAGGAATAGTTTTCTTATAGGCCAGTTTGGACAACAACCCCAAATTTTTAACTTACCAAAATAAGTTTATCAAGATGTTATCTATAGGAAGTTTATGTTTGATTTTAATTTTCCATGGAGGCAGGGGGAAGGGGTTAAGCTATGGGAGAAGAGAGGACCATGGTAAATTCAAAACAAAAAACCTTCCTGCTTCCTCCAAGTAGGGGCTTGGCCATGGAAAATGGCTGTTCATTGCCTGATGTAACACCCTACCGGGTAGTTAGGCAACATAAAGGAATCAAAATTGCTTTTGAGTGAAAGTTTTCACTCTTCAAGGAAAAACAAACTTTTAGCAGAAAAACAAATATTTTGCTAAAGATAGCATATTCAGAAGAGCAATTTTCTTGCTCAGAATACATTCATTAGTTTATCAGACACTCCAGTTGAACTAGTTCGTCCGGTGTGGCTGAGGGAGGGGGATGCAGAAGGGATTTGAGTTGCCTTAGCACAAATCCTCACCTGCAAGCCTAGGACAGGCTGCGTTCGTGAAAGCCGCAGCAATCTGCTGCATATGCTTATCGGCACTGCCGAGAGCCGGAGAGGAAGTGTTTTGCCCAGGCTCTGTGTTCACCTGCCATGAATTACAACGGGGGCTGCTGCACCCAGGGGCAGTACTGCAACAGAGCCCATCAGTGAACTGAGGACAGTCCAGTCTGCTTGTGAGATGCAAAAAGGGGAAGGGCTTTTCTTTAAGGCCTGCAGGACCATGAGGCTGCTTACCATATTACTAGATCGAGAGCAAGGAGGCACAGAGAGGCAGTAGTTGCTGCCTCGTTAGACACATTCCACTTGTAGATCAACACAACAGCAAAATTCAGCAGGGTGGCGATGGTGGTCCACGTTGCATACAGCACCAGCCCGTTCTGGACCTGCCATGCAGCACGGAGAAAAGGCAAGAGGTGATAAAGTAATTCCAGTTTTCCTTGGAAAAGGCAGAGGGCATCCATAACTCCTGGGGCAGTTAAACCAGACTTTGACCTAGCTGCAGGGAAAGCACCTCAGCACTGTTGCTATGAGGGAAGAGTTGAGGCCTTGGAGTCCCCAAAACACTGCAGATCCACCCCAGGGGCAGCTGCAGAACTGCCATATGAAGCTCACAGCCTCTGCAAGGGCATCCCATGCTCACCCAAAAGTGCAAAATCTGCCTGGCTGCCCAGCCCAGTTGTTGCAAGCTGCCTTAACTGGTGGAGAGGGGAGCTTTGGAATCTCCCTGCCCCCCAGCAGACAGCTTCATCACATGGAGCCTACTGCAAGCAATGTCAAATGCTGGAGTCACTCCTGAACAAGGACGACAAACACAGCTACACCTAACTCCCTGCCTGAGTTATACTTTCTGGAACTGAAAAACAAGAACACAGAGAACACCACCCCTGCCCAGGTCGTGCCAAGAGACATTTRGAGACATTTCCAGCAGGATTGGTAGGAATTTTTATGCAGAGACTCCTCTGCAGAGCTTTGCAGATGCCCCCTCCATTGAAGACCCCCCCCAGCTCCTTGGATGTGTTTCTTCAAGTGACCCACTTTCTCACTGAGCAACACTAGCGTCAAGCAAAGGAACTAAAGCAGGTTAAAACACACACAGCAGCCAGGGAAGGAACCGCAGTACAAGGTTTTCTGGCTGGAGAGAGGAAGGATCAGGCAGTAGGTTTGAGCTAGAGCACAGAGAGGGTTCAAGGAACAGTGAAATATGTTTATCTCATTTCCTCTGTGCAGTTTGCTGAACATGAACAGCCACTCTTCTGGAGGGAAATGATTTTTCCTGTCCCTGAGAATTTGGTAGAAATCAGAAAGAAGGCTGCATTTGAAACTCTAGACAACATATGCTTTTTGCGTCCTCCCCTATACCCGTTTGTATAAAAAAAAAAAGAATCTCTATATATGTGCATGTATAAAACTATTTTTAGTAGACAGATACTGGGAGCATCACCCTCAGCTACAGCAGCAGAAGCCCCTTATAACAGRGGCAGCTTCCCACTTCTCCCTCTGCAAAAGACACTTTCCACCCTCCACCTCTGTCCTGCCAGCCTGGGCTTCACTGCAATCTTCGTTTGGCAGCAGCTGGAGAAGGATGAGGGATCGGACCTTGCTCTGATTCACCCCCAGGATGTCTGAGAGGAAACTGAGGTGTAAGGAAGCCTTTACATACCTGCAGTAGGCACAAACTAGAGTCAGGACAGGAGTCCGCCCCACCTACCTCCTGCTATTGAATCTCTCATCCCTCAGCCCTGCACAAACAGTGCTTTTTTAGCTTTTACCAACAGCACAGCTTCTCAAACGCCACCTACTAGAATTCGGATGAGCCAGAGCTCGGCTTTGTGAGCCTTCACAAACCACGTGGCATGGACACACAAGGCTCTGTGTGAAATGAAGACAGCAGCGCACGTGGCAAAAGTGAGGGCTGCCAGGAACACCAGGGCTGGGAGCAGATATCTAGGACAAAGAATACACACAGCAGCCAGTGCGTTTTCTCGTAATGCCTTAATTCACAGCTTCAGTGTTTGGCTTTATTGACTTCAAGTTAATTAGCCTTTAATAAAGCTAATCACTACATGTAGCCTTTGTTTTGACATACTGCTATTTTACTCTGTTAATCATGAAATTATTTTCCTGACTGCAACTGATTTCTACACTTCTTGACAGTGGTGCTATTAGATGCCCTTCATGAGAGCACGACCATGAACACAATCCAAAGGCAAGGAACTTGACTGTATTTATGAAGAGAGACATGGCTCTTGGCTCAYCTGTAGTAAAAATGCTAAAGAACAGCAGTTTTGAAGAATCTTAGATTTCAGTAACCATTTCTCTCTTGCCCATGAGGTGGATCATTGCATGAATACTCCCAAATTTTATAAAAGCTACCTTTTGTCAAAGCTTGCCATAGTTTTACACCAATTAAGTATGTTCACACAAGGCRGGGCAGGGGAAATGGTGCAACACAGTATTGGAGCAGTCCCAGCAAGAGGGTTAGAAAGCTCCTGCAACAAAGATAACTTACTCACGGTCCCACAGAAATAGCCATCCAACATTCAGGCCATTATTTAGAATCCATGCCACGTAAAAAGATATTGGCAGCAAGTCTGGTTCAAGGTAGACGCATCCAAGTTCATTCCTGCTGGTGAAAAGTAGGTATGGAGAAAGAAAACAAGCAATGCCTGCATTGAACAAACATTCCTGGTTTCATTTTCTTCYTGTTAATGGGGAATCCATACAGAGTTAAGTGTTTCAGTTTAAAATCAGATTATTTCTCCTTTGCATCCTTCTCAGAGGGAAAATCCAATTCCTATGGCTCTGCCCAGGCTGATCTCCTAAGGCACAGGACTGCTCACTAGTCTCTGCACCACTGCTGCAGTGTCATAGGCTCGGTGGGCATTGAGGACTGCTGCATATTCTTGGCCTCTCTACRAAAGCTAACAGACCTTGGTGGTGATAGCAGCAGCAGCAGGCGTGAGATTTTAGTCCAGTTCCTGGGGAAAAAGGCTTATAAGTTCATAACATGCATACACCCATCCATGCATACACGTATGATTAAGTCTGTGTGTATAACCTTGCAATGCACACAACACCAACTTCATTCTTCCTTCAGCCTTCAGCRTTGGCTGGTTTCAATGATGTCTGAGAGATCACTGAGTTCCTACACGACAGGTGAAAACAGCAGATACAAGAGACTCAAATGAAGCAGTCTCTAGCCCCCCTTGACCAAGCCGCAACATAAGTTTATCCCTCAGAAGAGATCAGAGACTATCACTGCTGTTGCACGATACTGCATGAGACAGCAGCRTTACTAATCTCACAGCCCCAGCAAAGGCTTCAAGTCCAGTTCAAAAACACACRAGACTTCCCAGCGCAGATTCTGATATCCAGTGGGGCACAGCTCAGAAAGGAATAGCTTCAGGATTCATGAGTTCTGCCCCTATAGACTCTCAGTATCCAGTAGTGAGCAAGCAGCTACTGGATAACTCTGTCAGACCATGCAGATCAGCAGAAGTCAGGCTTCACAGAACCATTTACCTGCTTTGTAACTTGTCCACGAGTTAGAGCAGTTCATGTAGGCCACCAAACTGCTCCCAGTCACAGCACTGGATGCTGAACCTAAAGGACATTTCTACAGCAGAGCTTCAGCGGTCCAAGTCAAGAGGAATTGCAGGAGTTTATTCTGACTAGAAACCTCAGAAAAGAGGATATCAGACRGAGCAGAAGAAGGAAAGAGCCCCCCTCCCCTCACACTGCGCACAGAGAAAAATACCTTCGACAGATCCCTGACAGCGCGTAGAGCAGCCACGCAAGCTGCCAAGCGTAGATGACGTTCCAGATGAGGAAAGTCCAGCCAGCTGGGGTAAAGTCAGTGTTGTACTTCTCCGAGATGTTTCCCGGGGTGCTCCGGAACAGACCTGCAGCAATGAATGTTATTGCAGGTAAACGTGTTGCTACACACCAGGAATGGAGAAAGACCGCTAATTTTCTTGCCCTGCAATCTTCCCCTGAGGCTTAGTCCACACCTCAGGTGTGAGGGAGTGGAGAAGATGCCCTTGCTGAAGCAACCTGTGCTGCAATGGGTTTACCTTAAAAAAAAGAAAAAAATCCAAACCATTATGGGATCACTGCCCTTTATGGGGAACCTTGAGCGAGTTCCTATGACACAGGACCAGAAAAGAGTCACACGTAAAAGCCCAAGGGCAGCACAACACTTGTTTCTGACAGGTCAGCTGGGGAGTGTTCAGACCAAGCAGTTCTGCCCTCTACAAACCCACAGAGCAGGGCTGAGCTGGTTGCCCCAGGGATACAAGGACAGCAGACACTGACTGCCTTCCACTCACAGTTGGACCAGGGCCACTGGAGACATTTGCTCTGTTTTCAGTGGGCCCTGGATAGGGCTTGGACATGCCCTTGTAACACCMAGAAGAAGGCACTAGCCATTTCCTTCTGGCTCTCACAAAGATGCACTTGGAGAAGCGATGGGGTGACAGACAGATCTATCCCATCTAAGGCACTGCTGTATCATTAAGTGATCCAGGGCATAAGAGCCACCTCTCAGAACGAGGACTATCTGCTTGCATTACCTTTGAACAGTCCAGTGGCGTTGCCAGCGTTCAGTATCACCATGACTGTGAAAGTAGCCAGAGACAGGACCATCACAAAAATCTTCAGCTTCTTATGTGTAGAGTCCATTTTATTCTGGAACAAATTAGAAAGTTTGGCTCTCAACTTATGCTTGGATTATTCCACACCTGAGAGTTTTAGAACAAGAAAAAACATTGTTGTAAAACACCCAGCTTTAATTGCTGAGTTTTATTGGTGATGTTTGGGGGTTTGAGGAGAACCTTGGCAGCCTTTCTGTTTGTACAAGAAACCTTGAAAATGTAATCACACA
>NW_028186375.1:786718-838998 GCF_003343005.1 Rhea americana | reverse complement strand
CACACACACACACATCAGGAAAGGGAAGAATCATACACAGACAGAAGCAGAAAAAGGGCCTTGCTTGGGCTAGGTTTGGTTTGAGCCAGCACTCTCAGACAGCAGCCAGGATCAGCAGCCCAGAGAATTGTCCAAAAATGGGGCAGACTACTGATATTTTTCCTGCAGCACAAGGATTTCTAGTAGTAGTGTCTTCAATAGTCTCTCCCTCTCGTGGGTTTTTCAAACTGCAGACTCTCCAGACTGAACTGATCTCATGATCTGGGGAAAAGATCCTATCTTGAGATTTTCACCACTAGGTTTTAGCATCCTTTGCGGCCACCACCCCACCATCCCTCCCGTGACTGCCACGGCTACAGATTCCCATTTAAGTTTCACGCAGGGACCAAACTCTACAAACACTGGGGAAGACTGTCCTGGATCCAGACAACTCTGAGCTAGAGGAGCAAGGAGAGTTCAACAGTTTGCAGAATCCAAACGGCAGGCCACGGAGCACTGCTCGGACACCATCCATCCCTTAGCCGCACAGCGCAGGAGACGCTACAGCTTGGATTTGCCTATAGATGTATTGCAAAGTTTTAAAAATTTAAATAATTAGCAAGCAAGTGTAAAAGAGGATTCAAGCTTGTCATTGCTGCATTTACACTGAACCAAACAGGCCTATCACCTTGCCCACTTTAGGAGAGAAACATGAAAATGTTTAACCTAGCTTTGCAGTTGAGTGCCTCTTAGTTCAATATAGTTTCCACATTTACCTCACTAATCCTGTAACTCCTGCAAAATAATCTTTCCGCAGCAGCATTACCTTCTCACCTACAGGCTGCAAATAWGACTTAAATGCTTTAGCAGATCTCAGGAACATTATAGACTGTTTAAAAAAAAAAACACTATATAGTATGTTTTTCAAGGTTTGTAACTAGCAGTTTGGGCTCTCCTAGGGGATCCCCACTAGTTAGATCTCCACTCTGTGCCACCTTCAAAACTGGAGGTACAGGCGTCCAGCCTGTGGGCAAAGACTTTGTCCCCCCTCCCCGCAGCGCCTGAGCTCTTCTCGGAGCAGTCGCGTTTCAGTGCCGCCCAGGGTTGGCGGGAATAACAACTGAATTGTTCCAGGCTGCCTGGGCTTTAACTAATAAATTCCAGTTCCCACCCCAGTGGATAGTTATATAGTTCCGGGCTTTGTTCATGGGCTTAGCTGTATCCAGACACATCACAAGGGAGTGGGAGGGAAAATCCTATTTTCGCTGTTAAATTCATGCAAGCTTCTCCTTTCGGTTCCATTTAAACACAAAAATACGCATTTATTTCTGTGAAAATCCTATGAGGAAGAGCTTGTTTAACTCAAGATACCAAATCCTAATTAGATTAGTCAGTAAAATCCCCAAACAACTTATTGTCCTCAGCAGAGATATGCTGAATTAGCAAGTTCTTACAAGAAAGATCCCCTAGTACTATTAAAGGTACTATTTTTGGCTCAGGAAATCACTGTTCTGCAGCTTTCTGCAAGCCAGGAAAAAGCAGTAGAAGAACTATCATTATACGGTTGCCCTGTTCTTATACTTTTACCTTTTAGCATCTGCTGTTGGCTAAGCCAAGGAAGAATGTGAGGCTAGATGGTCCTTTGATCTCACCGTCTGGTCAAATTTGTCTTTAACGTTCTTCGGACAGTTCTGTAAATGAATTCAGCATCACTTTTTTTATTAGTATATTCGGAATAAACTTGATTACACAGCAGAGAAATGCATGCTGGCTTGCAGAAATTGAGGAGGGAAGGATTATTTTAAAACCAGTCAAAATTTTCACTGCCTGTCTTTCATCTCCCATCTCACTGATTTATTGCCGGCAGTAAACGCCTGCAATATTCGTCTGCCTGCAGTTATCGGCCACAAGCCTCCTTGAGAAGAATTAGAAATGTTACTCACAGCGATTCTCCCAGCGCGGGGATTTTTGGCAGCGTCTCGCAGCTGCAGTTCAGCTATCAGAGCTGGAGTCTCTGCCGCTCAAAGCTTATCTAAAGAGATTTTATACAACTTGCAGCGGATTAATAACCACGCATTATTAAAAAAATAAAAAAAAATAAAAACCCACGGTGGTTAGACTCGCTTTTTGTCYGTGGGCTGCAGCCATCGATTGGCTAAAACCTCCCGAAACCAAACGCTTATGCAAGAGAGAGACGATTACTCAACGAGGGCATTTTATAAGAGCCAGGGCGCCGCGCGCTCCCGACTTGCTCACAGGCAAACGCTGGCAAGCGCCTGCCCCTGGAGCTTCCCGCGCTCCTCCGCTGAGCCACGAGGAGGGAGCCGGGCGCGCCAGCGAGCAGCGGCTCCCGCGCGGGACGGGGGGCTGCGGACCAGCCTGCCTCGGGGGCGAGGGGGGCCCGGAGGCAGCAAGCGGCAGGTCTCAAACGCCCGGAGGGAGCCGAAAGCGAAGGGAACGCGAGCAGTTATGGCCAAGTCCCTGGAGGGCTCGCRCTGAAGTCACGGGTCTTTTCGTGCCCAACTCGAGCCAGGGTCCTTCCAAAGTGCACAACTACAGCGCAAAGCGGGTGGGCGCTGGGGTCTCCCCGGTGCCAAATAAGAGCGGTGAACAAGCGGCTGCTTAGGACCGAAGCGCAACCTCTCCTGTTAAAAATCAACATCGCAGGGCTGGGAACGACTCCTGCRCGGGCTGCGGGAGGGGCAAAACCGCACGGACGGACGTGGGTCCGCGCCGCGCCAGCCGCGGGGAACGGCAGGGCACCCAGCCGGCTCCGCTGCTGCTGCCGAGCTCCGGCGCAGCCCTGAGGTCCACCCTTCCACGGYTCTCCTGTCAGGAAACCAGGGGTCTAAGCACGATTTTATTTCGTATCAGGCAATAGATTTATTCCTCATACAGAACCAAGGTGTGAACCCAGAGCAAGGCTGCATTAATGTCCTTCTCCCTCCCTCCTTTCTTATTTTGTGTATCCCCCTCTAGATGCACACACAACTACTTGCATCGTATGGGGCTCTGTTCCTAGTACACTGTCTGCAAGGCATCCTTGCCTCAGCGGGACCAGTCTTCTTTAGGGGCCTACTTATATTTTTATATATATTTAAATACATACATATATATATTTTTTAAATTCAGATAGCCCAAACCACCTCAGTGTAACATCAGATACCACATTTTCATCCAATAAACAGACTCTCCAGAATTCTTTACTTCCTACAGTCAACTTTTTAGCGCATGCCTGCTAGGCATTGCTCATTAGACCAGTGATCAGCCACGTCCATGCTGAGGTAAATCCAGGAAACATCAGCCAAGTGGTGGAACCAATGCACTTTGCCACCCCAYGCTCCTGCTGGTTATTTTAATGCACCTATCTTGTTTGAGTGAGGGAAGTGGAAGCGGTGCTGCCACAGCAGCAGCCTTGCCCTCGTGCCACAGCCAGCAAGGCAGAAGCTTTAGGTCCACACTCTGTGTTTCAAAATATTGCAGTTCTGATGAAACTGCAACACAGGCCTCAGATCAGAGTTTTCTCACGCAGCTTCCATAAGTCTCCACCTATGTTTCTAAAACGCAGTGCCTATAAATGCATGTGCTAAAACATGAACAATTTTTGCTTCTGGACTGCCCAGTATAGCCAGAAGTGGGCATGTTCAATACAGCCACAGCTCTAAGACACCGGCTCTTCAGTGTCAAGCTCAAAACAGGGGTTTGGGGGAAAGCCCTGCCCTTCTGGTGGCTCTATCAGGTCTCTCAGTGAAGATGTGCACTGAGAAGCCCCGTGAGYATTTGCGGGGTGCCGAGCAGGGTGGGCAGCCCTCCTGCTGGAATTACCGCCCCGCTGGCAAGAAGCTCCTTTGAAACAGATGAACGCTCCTGCTAGCAGCTGAAATCAGACCCTGGGAGCAAGCGGCAGCCGACTGCTTCCTCGCCCAGGCACCACTGCGGGAGCCCCACTCCCACGTGCTCGCTCCGCATCGGGCAGGAACTGAGACGAGTTCCTTGGTGGGCAGCTCACCTAGCGGCACGTGCTCTCAGGAGCGGTAAGCTCYGTAAAGCAAGGCAGAAAAGCCATTTAATGGGCATTTTCCCCTTCATCAAGGAAAACTCTAATGTCACCTAGGACAGGGGTATTTTGCCCTGCCAACRCTTTTCTTCCCCTCAGCAGCGATGCCAGGAGTTTAAATCCAAAACGCACTCCGATGCCTTCCTGGTCTAATCTTTACAACCGCTTGCTTCAAATCCAGAGTTTCCTAGAGCCAACTGGCAGCTGAGAGTCAGTGACCTCATTGGAAATCGTTTTCAGGACAGAGTTCTGCAAGTATTGAGAACCAAGCATCCTAATCTTTTAACAACAGCTCAAGCATCCTAATCCTGCAGCGGGTTAATCTGGGTGTCTTCAGTGCCAGGGATTAGCCTGTGGGTTCTGCTCAAAGGGATGGGATTTGAGCGGGTGCCCTGGGATGGGTCTGCAGTGAAGAGGATCTGTGCTAGCAATCCACTTTGGGTATTTTAAGAGAGAAAATCATCTGCTTTTTATTGCTGTAGAACAGAACTGATCCACCCGTTGGCAACAGGGAATCTCAGTAGGTCCAAGGGAGCGAGCACAGTAAGTAGAGCCCACTAACCACAYATTTTTCCCGTCTAGAACTGCTGCCATGCCAAAATTCATCCACTGATCACCGTCAAATCATTTACTTGAACCCTGGATTAAGCACACTGTTGTAAACATTTAAGTAACTTACTTAAACTAACCCTCATCCATCTCTTCTTGCAAGGAAAAGAAAACCCAGCAGCAGTGCCCTTCTGTCTGCTAAGATAAGCTTTACGAGAGGTGGACCACAGACTGTTTTCCCCAGATGTTCTCACTTACTGGTGAAGCAGTGGCGAGTTTGCCTACTTCGAGGTCAGCCCAGGAGCCTGCAGCGGTGTCCTCAGGGTCACGTCGGGAGCACAGACCAGATTATGAAGCTGGCAGGGAAGGCACAGGTATGAGATGCCCGAAACTCACCTCGGCAACCCACCCCCGAAAGCCAGCCAGCTGCAAAGAGATTATGGAAGCAGCAAAGTTAAGCGGGGAAGAACGAGGAGACAACAGTTCATACAGCTAGATGCTTTCATTTTGTGAGCTTATCTTTCATTTCATTGAACTGCGTGGTGCTGTCGCTGTTCACAGGACCCCCCCATCTCCTCCTGTACATCGCGGCAGGGGTGGCCTGCAGCCAAGAGCSCCCAGTCAGTATTTCACTTGGTCAGCATCACCTCTGTATCCCTTGTTGGTTTTAAAATCAGTTGGGAGGAAAAAAGGAAAATACAGACACTAGCCTCCTGATTGACTTTTCTGGGCCCTCACCACTATCCCATCTGACTCTTCCATAAGCACTACTTTTTTGCACAGTTAGGGAAAAACTGCAAAAAGCATGCAGGAAACAAGCTGCTCACCTTGACAGCAACACAGCAGAAAACCATCTACACCCACTGGGGTCTGGACATTGCAGACCCTAAGTGGCCACCCAGCACAGGTCAGGAGCAGGCACTGGTGGGTTAAGAAGGGGGAGAAGGCACCTGAACCTCCGCCACAGCACAGATTATTTTTCCACTCCCCTGAGACAAGAAAAATGGCTTCATTTTTATAGCTGCAGCATCCAAGTTGTCAGCTGTAATTCAGAGCACCTGCTTTGCAGCTGCAAGGGCCTAATTTTCTTATAGCACTTTGCAGTAGTTTACATACTTAAATTCATAGTGTCATCTGTAATTGATAGCAGTTCACGCATCTACAGCTAGGCAGCAGGCATCTTGAGCTGGGCATCCAGAAAATGAGGAACGCAGCATCCGGCTTGAAGTAGCTTTCCTACAAGAGGGCAGCATGAAGCTTAATAAACTTCAATTTGCAGGAGTTGAGTGCCTGACTTTGTCATTACTGTTCTTTAACACAGCAATTTTGCCACCTAATTATCTTTTTTTTTTTTTTTTAAGTAAACTGAAATATATATATGCCATCACATGGAAATATATCACCTCCCACATGAATCATCAGCAGAACTGGAACATTCAGTTCCACCACTGTAGGAAACTAGTGTTAACAAAACTCAGTGCAAGACTTTACAGCTGGGGAAGGTGGAGGGTTTGTTTTTTGTTTTTTTTTTTTAATTATCTTTAAGAATTGATCTGCAATAAGTTGTTTCTACCCGCTCACCCTCCCAGCAGCATCAGCGGCATGCTCACAGGGACCCAGCTAYGCGCATCCAAAAGGTCTGGCCACAATCACTTGTGTGTAACAAGACACCCATGAGATAACACCATCSTGCCCTCAATGCATCTCTTAGATTTTTCCTGGCTGGTAGCCACAACCCTGGAGCAGAGGACACTGGGATCTTGCACCTCCTTATCTTGCCTTAATCTTACCCCTGATGTTTCAGGGAAGTTTCTTGAGTCTTGTTACCTTTTTCTGGTTATTTCATGGCTCAGGTATTGTTCATCATCATCTTATCAACTCATCTCTAAGGTTTTGGGTTGTTTTTTGCCTCCTGGTTAGCTGGTCACTTGGCTGAAGCCACACAYGCAATACTCTGCAGCAGTTAATTCGGGCCATTGCTTTAACCCCGATCTGCTGCTTTCTCTGAGTGTTTTCACACATGCATTTCTGTTCATACCAATCCTAGTGTTTCTGTTTAAGATATCATCACTGCGTCTGCCTTCACCGTGAGCTCCTGGCACGGCTAACGCTGGTCAGAAGCTGGTCACTTGTCTGTAGATCAGGGCAGGGGGCAGCTTTGTCACCAAGCTGCACAGCTTTCGACTGCCCATACAGAAAACCCAAGCTTGAGAAGTCCTGCATTTTGTTGGAGGTTGTAGATGGCAGCCTCTCCTCCTGGTTCTCTAGCCCATAAGTTACCATACGGGCTTCATTCTTCCCCTTTACCACATCCCTCACCCTTGCTTGCACGTCCACTCACCTGCCCGCTCCCATCACCCACTCCCCTCCATCCTCAATTGCCCATTTCCTTCCTCTTAGGGAAAACAGCATTTGAAAAGGCTGTTTCTGCCAGCCCCTATTCTCTCTCCCAACAAGGATGGGGGAACCCCCAATTTTCACAAGCCTAGAGCTTGATAAAATTATTTGGCTGTTTTTCACCAAGGCAACAGCAAGCACACCCTTCACTCTACGCTGATCTTCCAGCCCCACTTCCAGGCACGTGGAAGCATCAAAATAATCAAGCAGCTATTCCACCCAAATTTAAGACAAAGCATCAGTTTCCCCCTAAACTTTGACAAATGCATGAGATCTTTTATGCTACAGCTTTTCCGGAAAAAAAAAAANNNAAAGAAAGAAAAAAAGAAAAAAGAAAAAAAAGTGAACTCTAAGCCAGAGACAAACAATGGAAAATAGCAGCCACAAGGCAAAAACACAACCCAAAAAATAAGACAAAGTGAGGAAAGGGAAGGAAGCACTGGGCAGCCTGAACTACAAACACTGTTGCAATTTTTGTTTACAGTTAGTGTATTTTAATCAGTGAAGACGCCTGGCACACCCACACACCCATCCATACCCTGGTTCAGTGGTCTGCAGCCTTTCCAAGGTCACACAGTAGACTGTTTCTCACTCAAATTAGAGACCAGGTATGGAGGCAGGGCTCTCCATCTCATAAAGATGAAATACAGCTTCTCATAGAAACTTTTTGACCTGCTGAGGGTYCCAGCCCCATCAGGGGCCATTTGAAGCTTGCCCACTCACACAGACATGGGTGAGGATCCATCCCCAGCACACCCAGTGATTTGGGATACCTCCATTTTTTGAGGAGCAGACTCAAGGTGCTGTCACTGGATTGACTGGAGCTCCTTCCTTAGGCAGCTCTGGAAGGTGTCTAAAGATCAGTCACTTCTTTTCTAAGCCCCTACAGCTTAGGAAATTGATATTTAAGAGCAAACAAGACACCAGAAAACCTCAGAGGACTCCTGTCAACCTTACTGAATCCAGCAGCAGAGACTACACCTACTCAAGAGGCCAAGGGCTGAGCCTAAACAGCAGAGTGTGGGTGGAGGCTGCAGGTGAGGCCACCCCAGGCAGTTAGGGCCCCTAGGTGCACTGACAGTCAGAAAGACCTCTTGATGGGTTTTTTGCTCAAAAGGCAGGGCTGCAAGAGGCCATTGCCTGGTTAAGAGCTCTCCACTGGGATGTTAGTCCCTCCTCAGTGGCACTCTGTGCGTTTGGGTGCAGCTTTGTGTTAAGTGCTCCCCGGCATGTCTCTCTCCTCCTGGCACCTCCGCAGCCGTGGGTGGCATCTCGTTCCCCCTCGCAGCCGTGCCGAGGTTGGGCACGCGCTCAGGCCGGCTGTGCGAGGGCAGCCAAGTGCACTGAACCTTTGTGCTCACCTTCTCGCAGTCGCAACGGTCAGGGATTGCAAGCATCCACGCTGCAGTTTTCGGTATCACCGCCAAAAGGCAGAGCAGTCAGAACCTGCACCTCCTCTTTCCTGGTGCTTTTTTTTGTGGCATCCAAAACTGAAAGGTGTTTTCTCTATGCTGCATAAATCTTGATGCGTGCCACAATTAAAAAAAAAAAAAGCATGGACCTAAATGGCTGACGCTCTGTGTCTTGAAAAGCTGTTTGAACTGGCACTTGATGGGTATAAAATGCCTCCTCTCACTGTGCTGTGGTGGGTAAGACCTTCAGTTTATTCCTCACCACTGACTGCAGACATTTCTCCTCTTTGTATTTTTTTTGTTTCTCTTGCCCATCTCCTTTCACTCTGCTTCTTTTGGCATCTCCTATCCTGGTCCCATGTGAAAATCTCTCCCTTATGTAATGGTACTTTTAACCAGGCCCAGAGGTAGCTCCTCTCTCACAGCAAAACCAGCTGCCCATTCTCTGCAAAGGTCTGGGCAGGTCAACGTTGTCTCCTCGTGCTCAGCCTTGGGACGCCCTTGACATGCCACCCAACTTTCTCAGCTGAGAATGGTTAATAAAGAAAATGCCAGTAGGTGGTGTCCAAGAATAGTTTCTGGCTTCAGCAATGCCAGCAAAACCTGTGCTACACCTTGTACAGCTGTTGACATCTGCTTTGCACCAGGGAAAGGAGATGGGAGCTGCAGGTGCATCTCCTTGTACTGCACTTCAGAGCAATGGCTACCACTTTCCCGCAGTCTCCAGGCTGCTTTCAGCCTGCTCCTCTGCAGATCAGCTCCTCTGCTGGCCATTGCTCCTGAAGCTCCTCTCCTCTGAGGTGTCTTCCCTGCTGGAGGCAGCTAGGGGCCAGGTGAGGCTAGCGCTGGAACAAGAAGCCAGGGTCTGCATTTCTCTGGTTAAGCCTTGAGACAAAAAACAGCATGGCGGTATCTTCAAGCAACATCTGGGCTGAAAGCCATGTCTCTAAAGCCACACTTAGCCTGAGAATTTTAAACAGGAGATCCACGTTTGTACATGTGTGTGTATATATATGTGTATACACACAACACCCAAAAAGGTCAATGACCACTTCAGCTCAATCCAGTTAAGACATCGGGTTTTCCAAGGCACTTTTAAACCCTCCAGTGTCTGCATCCAGCAGTAGCAGAGGTGCCTGCCATGTGCACTTCTGGCCTGGACAGCAAGTTAGAGTGGCAGAAGCCAATGCAGCTTTTGGCTCTGCAGCCGCAGAGGCAGAACTGGTCATTGCCACCTCTGGGATTTGGCCGGGAGGTGAAGGAGGAGCTGGGATGGGGAACCCATGAAAGCTTGACTTACCTTTGCCCCGTCCTGGGTGTCTCCCCTTGTGGCAGCGGTTGCCTGTGCACCCTCAGACCATACCTGGCACACTGGGCTCCATCCTCACTTGCCCTTAAGCTTCAGTACAATAAAAATGACAGCTAAATTCTCCACTGATCTGTGCCAATGTTAATCAGGTGTGTGGCTGGAAACAAAACCTCTGACACATAGTTACAGGACCTCCTCTGCCATCACAGGCAGCCCTTGCCACGGCTGGGCCTACTTCCCTTTGGGTGGAGAGACCTCCAGGAAGCCTGTGGAGATGCCACGAGCACCTTGACTTCCAGAGTTTCTATAACAGCTGCAGTGCGGAGGAGGAATCGGCTTGGTGTAGCTCTGCTCGCAGGCTGGGCAGGCCTTTAGGAAACAGAGTTTGAATATACCTGGCCCGGAGTCAGCGAGAAGGGTAGGGAAAAAAAAGATCCTTTCCTCTGCTTTGACCCGGTTTATTCAGCACAGGGCATCTGAAGGCTATCCTTCTCTCTTGGCAGCCTTCAGAGAGAATAACGCTGCCTTTGAAGAGTCAGTAGTTGCTTATCTCGTCTCTGCGCCCCGGAGCACAGCCCCTCCTCTCAGGCGCGTGGCTCGGCTTTCGGGAACAAGCAGGCACTCGGCGCAGGTCGACTGGCCTGGCGGTTAGGGCCAGGTCAGAGCGAAAAGGTCTCGCTTTGCAAGGGAAGACACCGCAGCGGGAAWATCGCTGCGGCTTAATCCGCGGGACGGAAGAGGAGAGCTTGCCTCTCCCGGGATAGCGCAGCTGCGGTGGCAGSGGGCGGCTCGGCGGGCGGCGTGCTTACCCGCAAGCAAACTTCGACGTTATCGCTGGGACAAAGCGCGAGGAGGTCCCAGACATCCGCCGCGTTCCCGGCGTCCGCCCGAGCAGCTCAGCGGGGCACTGGGCCGTCCCGGCGCCCCAGGGCCACGCTCAGCTTTGCCCCGCTGGGGCCTTTTGTCACGTTTCTCCCACTGCTGTTGCTTCCCAGTAGAGGTGGCAGAGGGACCCAGCGGCACGGATGGGACTCAGGAAAGCTGGTTGCTGTTCCCAGCTCTGCTACTGCTTTGCTGTATATCCACGAGCAGTTCATTAAGATCAGTATTCCTCAGCTCTCCCCACTTYAGAGCTGTGATAATTACATTTATCTCTCTTTTTGAAGAGTAAGGGCTTGGAGGCATTTGGATAAAAGCCCTCAAAGAGTCAAGTGTTGTTATAGTTATTTATAATAATGTCRGCCCTCCCTGAATTTATAAAATTGTCCTGTGCCAGTGACTGTTTCATATAAAAGGTAGAAAAAACAGKAACATAATTATGGATTGGCTGCATATTCTGCTGCAGGCTCCTTACATTACCSAGATTTGGTTAAACCCAGCCAGCCTGCTAGTGACCTTGCGCAGGCTCCAAAGGAGCTACCAGTACTGCAATGATACGACCCATCACTGCAAAGCAACTACGTTTTTTGTCACAGAGTGCTGGTGATTAAAAAGCACCATAATAGCTTTTAGCTCCTGAAATAACAGTGCAAAGTGTTAAAGCACAGGAAATTCTGGCRCTCCTGTAAATCACCTTTTTCAAAACAGGAGAAAAAACATGAGATACTGCACTTTAAACATATTTAGCCCCCTCCCAATTTCTCTTTAGGTGCCTAAATTCCACACGAAATTCGGGAGCTCTATGAGGCAAATAGTTCAAGTAATAACAACATCTCATGGGAGACTTTATTCACAGGGCCGGTAGGGATTTCTTAGCCCTTATACTATGTATGAGCTTGTTTCACAGACTGTAAGGTCCACACTTAGTTCTGAATGTAAGTAATACTCCTGCGGGCTCACAAAGTCTGAAGCATACAGAACTCACTGCTTTTGCTGCCAATAATATTAAAATGTGAGCAAGCTAAAGCTTCTACATTGAAAACAGTACTTGCACAGAAGCCAATAAATTAAACAACGCTGGGTGACAGATCTGGGCTTTGGCAGCAAATCATATGTATTGTTTAATTCTTTAGGAAAGTGCCTGGCCTGGTTTGATCCACACCAACCAGCAGTCTCCCAAACGAAGCCCAGGYGCACTTCAGGAGCCGGCACAGAGCACAGACCCTTTCCGAGATGCAGTTTGCATGCGACTGCCCTGCTCTGGAAGCTCAGGAAGTTTTATCATATGGACAAAAAGCCAGTGGGTCCATAGGATGGGTCCTGCAAATCTCAAAAGCTTGGTCTTGCTTCTGGACACACATAAAGGAGACATGTAGCAGAAAGTGTTGATTCTGCAGGTCAGATATGTCCTGCTCAAGAAACACGGAGCCATTTAAAAGTTCCAAAGGAAGCAGAGGGAAGTGTCTGYATTTGCAAATGTGTGCAAGTCTGTGGGAGTGAGCGTATACATGCACATTCAGCAGAAAAACACTTTCAAGAAAATCACAGAATAGCCACCAACAAGGTGGATATTACATTACATTACAAGGAAAAGAGATGCCAAGATCTTTGAATTAATTATTCTCAGTGAATCATTCTTACAGTTAAAAGCCATACCAGCATTTCCAGAAAAACTTTCAGTTCTGTATATGTAAACAAATGTAAAGAAAACAAGCAAACACCTAAGAAAATTTGAAGATAAAAGACTTTAGATAATAAGATTAAAGATGTTAATTGGAAACATTTCCAGAAGCTGCACTCACCCAGACTTTGACATTGGTAGCTAGGTTTCTACAAAATACTTCAGCTCTAACCTGATGGCCTCAGTAAGCTTAAATCTGTGGACTAGAAATCCTCTTGCCACAACCCACTTATATTTTGCAGAGTGACTCAGCAAAGCACAGCGGTGTATGTTTAGGTGACACTGAATTTTATGTTTTTGTAGGTATTTAACTGATTCAGGTCTGGGTTTAAACATCAGATTAGAGGCAAGCACCTGCACAAGTGCTTTGAACTTGGGCAGCGATCCCTGAACAACACGGGCTTCCCCCCATCCTGCTCTCCAGTTCTCTTCCTTCTTCATCAAGGACACCAGCATCCTTTTCCCACACCAGCTCCATATCAACACTTCAACCTCCTCTGTCTACAAAAGACCAAAACATATCACATTTTGCTCCCCATATGTAGTCAGTGATTTTAAAGTCTCGGTAAGCCTTCCAAAATAAACCAATAGTCTTAAAAACCGGTGGGAAGAAGCAGGGTGGAAATTTTGTGTGTTCATTTTACTTTACACCTTAAATTTATAGCTGATGAACTCACTGACGCTAATCTATTATCTTTGGCTGAATGAAGAGTTCTGCCTGAAAAGGTAACCAACGGATTGTAAAACTTGATCTTAATTATCCCACAGTTTCAGGTGTTATTCAGGTGGTGGTAGAAAATGTCAATCAGCTTTAAGCCTGTTTTGAGAAAACCACACGGCAAGTGTGTCTACAAGAAATGCATGCTCGCACTCACAGGATAGACAACGAACATGTTAGTGTATGGTGGTGCGATTCTTCCTACCCAAAATAATCATGATTTGCTACTGCACTACTGCTATTGTAATAGTGCATCTGTAAGAGAGTGTGTCAGCCAGAATAATAAGCCAAGAACCACATTAAGAAGGGGGTTTGTTAATACCATAATGTTTTTTTCCCTAACAATTGTTTATTCAAGCCCACTCCAAATGTTGAAAAACATCAAAGATTCTTTGAAAAGATTTCAAACCTTCTGATATGGCTAAAATAGACAGGGGAGAAAGGAAAAGGCTTTGCAATAACAGAGACGGGCATTTCAACAAAAACATCTCAGCCTGAGAAGCTGCTAGTAAGATCGTTCACTGCCAGGGGGGCAATGTGCCAAAATGCTTCTGAGATGTGATTGCAATTGTACATGACCAGTAAGAAAGTGTCTCACATGCCAGTGCAAAGCTCCATCATTGCACTACAAAACAAAGAGGGAATGCAAACAACAGCCTGGGCTCGTTACGCGGAAGGTGAACCCTCGCTCCCTGACCCGGGAAGCGACCGAGCACAGCGCGAGACTGTTTGGGGGAAAGAAGGAAGCTTGTTCTCTAACTTAGAGATAGCGAAAATCATACACATCAGTTCTCCAGAAACCATTGCTACCAAAATGAAAATTCTGGCCTCGTTACGTAAGACTTCTGCTGTGTCAGACGAGCTCTGCTTCAGTGGGAGAAGGACGTGACAGTGCCTCTGGCTGGGATGCCAGGGGTTTAATTACTGGCTCTGCTGCCGACATCCCTTGTACAAGTCATGACGTCAGTCGGCAAATCTGTTTCAAGCCTGGGAAATCAAGCCGAATCCTTCCTCTCCCACACCCTCTCTCCTGCCTATATGGACTCTACACCTTCCCGGGCAGAGCTGCTCCCTGGCAAGGTGTATCCCTACAGTGCCAAGCGCAGAGCCAGGGGGACAGGCTGAAATAAAATCCCCACTGGAGAACGCTAATGGGTTGTCTCTTCCTTCCCTTGGTTTCTTTTCCCTCCCTTGGTTTCACATTTTTTCTTCATAGGCTTCCCACGCTGCCTTAGCCTTAAAGACCGAAACTGTGGCCCACATCAACCAGCAATAATGTCTGTCCAAAGGAGAAAGAAATCCCAAACACAGAGCTTTTTGGCTCTCCTAGTGTGTTTTGTGCTTGCCATCTGTTTACAGGGAAACGTCCTCAGGGCAGGAGCCTTCTGTGCCTCGGATTATATTGTGCATTCTGATGGTATGTACCAAACAATAAAGTTGTTTTTAATTAAAACAAGCTGAGCAGGGACTGCTGCCTTACACTTGCAGTGGGCACCGTGCCCACGTGGGTGGGAAGCAAGGCTGGCAGTCTGGGGATGTGCTGAGGACCTCGGTCTGATAGACTGAAAGGGAGGTTCAGCTAACCCACACCGGACATTTACGTGGCAAGTGATTGATCTCGTTCCCCCGGGCTCCGTTTATCCTCAGCGGCTAGAAATAGATTTTTCTAGGCCACAGTTCATCCCACTCTAAAATAGGTGTTGAAAACACATCAGGCTCTTCACTTCCTAGAAATTTTTCTCTGTAAAGGGAGGCTCTGGTATCTAGCAGTTTGTGCCTGCAGTGGGCAGCTGAAGATCATGGGATGTGCTGGGCATCAACCCATTTGACCCCTCACAGTTCCCGTTTCCCTGTCTATATGGTGATGGTGAGGGCCTGTGAATGAAAAGTAGTTACAGGCTTGTTTTTTTTACAGTTATATTCAATCACAGTACCAGCTTTCCCAACATACAAGGAAAAAATGCTTTTGCTAGCATGCCTCATAGCGGTTCCCAGAACCACATAAACACAAGCATTTTTATGCCAGCATAATCACATGCACCTCTACTATACTAGGACTTTAACAGACAGCATAAAACTGCCATTAAAAATAACTATCTCCCCAGTTCCACAAAAAGCATTTCTACAGGAGCTATGTCATAGGCAAAGAAGACAAGATACACATCTTTGTCAGATCACACGGAAGAAAGATTCACCTATATCTTGCTGACACGTTTGTGCTGTAGAAAGCCTGCCAGATTAGGATGTGGATTTACACATTAAAAAAAGAAGAAAGAAAAAAAAAACAACTATGCAGCATTCTCTGGCACAACACCGAGGAGATTAATGTGATAGAGCTGCTCTAACGGAGTAAAAGCTTAGTACAGCACCATCATTACTTATATTGACCCAGAACACCCACAGAGGCTGTCCATTTAACTACTGTACTACTCTCATAATGGGCTTTTGTGTGTCCCATCACTCTGCTTTTCTGCTTTTGGAAATACCTTGATGGATCATCCAAAATATTTTTTTATAATGTCACTGAGATCACTGCAACTACTGAAACAAGCAACAGGAGCCATGTCCATGTTGCTTGGACAACAAGGGGACCAGGCACCCTTGAGGAAATCTAATGTGCTATTCAGGTCACGGACTTGGGGAAAATATTGCAACATTGGCTTTGAAGGGCAAAGATCAACTCTTCTGCAGATGATTTGGTCAGTAAATGCCCTTGCCCTCCAGCAGTCCTAGTTTAAAAGGCTTCTTTAGGAATAGGGCATGCCGGTAAGGAGTGGCTAGCAACCTCAATGTTCAACTATTAAACATRGCCATTGCAACACAGAGCAAAAACTTCATCTTTTGTCACAGATGGTTTTGGGAAGAAGGTTGTAGAGACAAGCATTCAGGACACTCAAGCAACTCAAAGCAAGATTGCCCCTGGAAAGCTCTCTTCAGCTGAGAAGACCCTACCACTCTGGGGGTTGCCTGTCAGAGCTCAAATTGCAGGAGGAAGCCACAGAGGAAAGATAGGGAGATTAAGAAAAGAGAATGACACAGAGAGTTGGTAGGGAACAGCTGGGAAACTTGCTTTATTTATTCAGTAGTATAGAAGCAAACAAGGCAGCTCCTCCATCAATAACAACTATTCACCTTTGGCATGTAGGCCACAGATCGGCAAGAGGTTTAGGTGTGGTGACAGCAGCTCCCACACCTCCCTTTGAGATGCTTGGCTCAAGACATGGAGTTCCCAAGCCCAAGCTACTCACCTGCACTTCTGATGTAAGTCAAGGGGAAAGGCAGGCATGTAAAAATAGGATTTGCAGTAATAGACAGTAATTGCAATTAACACCTAACATGACCAATATCAATAGCTAAGGAAAGAGGCATCTCTGTCTTCCTAAGGTGGACTTGGAATCCCTTTGGTACGTGGTCATGAAACAAGAGACTTGTTCTTTGCTTTACCTCTGACATTGCCAGTGCTGACCAGGGGGATCAGGACACTCACCAAAGGTGAGGGAGACTGGAAATGCCATCCTCACTCCAGCAGAGATTGAACCAGCATCTCCTTTCAAAGCATCCTCATCATCAGGAGTGAGGGAAATATTCCTCCGCTTGTCTTGATGCTAGGCCACAGGGTAGCAAGGAAGGCAAGGTTCATGAAACGGAAAGGATGACAAACATGTCTGGCCTAGTAACATGGCTGTTCTCCTGGTAAGGTGTGCAGAAGAGGGAACTTGAGGTAGCTGTCCCTTTTCCACCACCACCACTTCTCCAAATGACTCTTTATGAACAGTCTCAAGCCTGTAAGTCTATAAAGCATTGTTGGTCTGAGGAACATAGTAGTAACCAGTATAAAGCCTCTGTATCAAAAGAAAATTACTAATAAAGTACATAGTAGATCTAAAACATCCAGTAGCCAGCCAATAGAGCAGGAGCCACTGGTAACAAGTGAGGGCTTTTCCCCCTGGATAAAACATCTCTCCAAGAGTAGCCAGACACACAGGGATCCCACCCACTCAAGCACCTAGTAAACATTCCACTCACAACGTATGGATGGAGAAACAATTTTGTTTAGCAAATTTACTTTCATTTGCAAGCTCTATGTTGAGGTTCTGTAATTTATAGTCTTCAGTGTTTTTGAAAAAATGATGTTTCTCAGTGCTTGGAGWTAAAGCACGTGAGAGGTAGGAGACCAGTTTCAACACCACTAGCTCAGAGTTTTTGCTTGAAAAATGGGTC
This sequence comes from Rhea americana, assembly GCF_003343005.1. Classification (NCBI taxonomy): domain Eukaryota; kingdom Metazoa; phylum Chordata; class Aves; order Rheiformes; family Rheidae; genus Rhea; species Rhea americana. Next base: position 821,796 of record NW_028186375.1, on the reverse strand, counting down.
TCAGTTTTCCTACTGTAAAATTGAAATACTACTAGGTCTTTGAGGTCTGACCACAAGTAATGCTTCTGGGACCTGTAACAAGAAAAATATGAAGAGATGCACTAATAACAGAGATGCTAAACAGTATTATCATAGGTTGTATGGTACAATGTGCTATAATATTCAGTTGATATTACATCTAAGATTATTAATCTGAGAAGTAAATGTATTCAGGTCTGCTGGCAGACACCACAGAAGAGACACACAAGGTAAAGAACCTGCAGGCTTTCTAATAACATTAATCTGCATTTATATAGCACATTTCACTGGATAATCTCGGAATGTTTATTATTAAAACTTTAAAACAGTATTAAAACACCTGTGGGCTAAGAACACAATCCTGCATCTTTTTAATTGATGGGTAACATGGGCTTCATCAAGAAGAGAGAGTTGAAAGTCAAAGGAGGTGAACAACAAAGCTGGACAATCTGCCCTTGCTACCCATCTTTTGCAATGCTCGTCTACGGAAACAGAAAGCAGACAGTGATGTACTGTTAATCAGAAGGTTACGCTGCAATCTATTGCAAAGCGGTTATCATGAACAGTAACTATCAGTTGTGTAGCACAGCGTGTGACAAACCTGAGGACAGACTGTTCCCCATGCCAAGAGCTGACCTCCAAGGACAGCATGTCCAGCTGYGCCCTGCGTGAGGATGGGGTGCGAGGGGCCAGCCCAGGCAGTCAGTGCAGTTACACAAAGGTGCAGTTACACAGAGTTGCAAGTTCAGTTCTGAGGCATTGTGTGTCTCCCCTTGAAAAGTATTTTCCAGTAAGCTTAAACAATGTTGGCTATCAAATCAACACCATGAACATCCTTGCTGTACCACCCTTTATTTGCTTTCAGGACTCCACAAAGAAAAAAAAAGGGGGGGGGAGTTTAAAAGTACAGACTTTASAACGTTAAAATGCTGACCGAGTGCAAGGTTGCAAAGGGTAAGATACGTTATGACAACGAGGCCAAGACACGTATGTTTGTGTGCGTGCACATGTGCAGCTAAGCATGTGTACCCCGCGATTCAACTGGCTCATGCTGATCACATCCACAATAAAGGAAAGGGTTCAAAAATTCTCAAGCACCCAAAGGTTTTGTGAAAACAGATGCCAAAGCTGAGGAGGCAGACTCCTCGAGTGAGGGAAAGGCCACAGTGACACTCCATCAAAAGCCAACATCGGACAACCCCTGGACTACTCTTCAGACACAAAACTGTGGGAAACCAGCCTTCGCTGGCTCCATAGCTTGTGGCATGATTTGCTACTTTTCCTGCAGTGTCACTGTGTCTTCACTTGGGACCTGAGCTGTCCTGATTAAGTTAGGACAAGTTTGGTCTCCTGTGTTCCCTCATCTTTGCCTGCAGTACAGGCCCGCGAGACTCCTGCCCTGCTTTGCCGCTCATTTTCCCTTTCACCACCTCTGTTTCCTCACCTTTGAAATGAGGATTATGACTTTTGTAAGACACTTTCATGTCCACCAATGAAGTGTGCTGTAGCACACACATACGTTCTCTCTATTTTAAATGCTAGGTAGTATATTGCCATGTTTTTCTTTTGTTTATTCACCTTTATTATTAAAGGTTGAAAATAATAAACAACCTTGGAAAAGAAAAACAAGAAATCACTTTGGCCTTCCCTTGTGAAGATAATTATGGGACAGAAAGTAATTTTGAAACAATGGATGGTCAAGTGCAATGCTTAGAAACTGTAAGGCAGAACATGTTTGTCCAAGGCTACCACTGAAATCCACTGCATAGTTCACTGTTGCAATAGTCCTGTTCTTTTCCATTTTCTAARTCATGTACTCAACAAAACTTGCTTCTTAAATTAATTATTTAGTTCACTCTCAACTGCCGCAATGCACAGCAGGACGCCTGTCAGAGCAAAGTGTTACTAATGGARGATTCCTCATAGGATCCAAATGGAAAGATGAGTTTAGACTGTAACAACACCTTAGTGAGAATTCAGCACCCGAAACCTCTGTGTAAAGGCAGTAAAAGCCTTGCTTAATTACCCAMCCAGGGAGACACAGCAAACCTGCACCAGTCCAAAGCAGAGTTTCCATCTGCCCATTTCTTCTCAGGACTAGCCTCGGTTCCTGCTGGTGCAGTTGTGCCACCTGAGCTTGGGTCTTCTGAACCCTCTTGGAGGATGAAGAGCAGTCACCGGAGCCTTGTCCAGAGCTGCTCCTGCAGACTTTTGGGACACAGTCAGATACTGACTGTAGTTTCACCAGACTYTGCTCCTAATGCACCCAAACTGGTACAATGGTTTGGACTGACCAGTTATCTRTGTCTAAGCATATTCACTGAGACACTGCCTTGCCCATATGCAATTGAATGCAGAATCTACTCTGCATATAGCTTTAACTGCCAGGGCTGGTAGTTAAAATACAGAGTTCTGACCCTCTCGTGGTCAAGGCTTCATTTGCTGGAATGAATTAGAAAGAGAGAGTAATTGTCAGTGGAAAAGCATAGTAAAAATGGAAATAATAAGACAGGTCTTTCAACTCATAAACAGAGAATATTTTCTTTGAAGCTTCTAATAATAGTAAACAGCCCCCACCCTGTCCCTCAGATCATATAAAGTAACAGGAAGCCTCTTCCAGATGGAGCAATTGGTAATAATTTAAAACGTATGTAGAAAGACCTTTTGGCATGCTGATGCTTACGGTTAAAAGCCCCTTTGTAGTCTTCTTCCATGTCCTCTGGCAGATATAATAAAGTATGCTGAACTAACCCTTCACCAAAATTGAGGAGGTCAGCCTAAAAATCACAATATTTAAGAAATATGTGTAACAGCTCCTCTTTATTTGCCACTGGGTTTCAGTTCTTACAGAAGTAGCCATGTTCTCAAACTGCTCTCCATGTTCACAAGCTAGAAACTGCCTTTTTAGACAAAAGAATGTGTGAAAAAATAAACACCAGGTATTTGTGAAATGTCGGAAACCCTCGAACTGAAACTGAAAAGAGCCAATACCATGAAATTCACACTAAAAGTGCTAGAGACACAACACAAGGAGGCCTTCATAAGGCACAGTAGGATAAATTAGCCTCCAAGTCATAAATAGAGTCTGCCCCTTGCAGATGCCTCCAGTTCCCATTACAGCTTTGCAGGTATTACCACTGCCTGCCCCAGGCACTTGGGCATTGATTCCTTGTGAAAAGGATTGGAAGAGCTAAAAGGTTCTGAACGTGATCAGTTATCAGCTAATAAATAATGCCTTATCTGAAGTGTCTTTATGTACGTACCCCTAGTTCCTGGTGCAGAGTCCAGTAAATAATCTGCAAGACAAGTATTTCTAATAGACACATGTTTCACAGCAGACATGCAGCAGGTCTTGAGCGCAATCAAATGACTCACTCACCAGGCCCACCTCTGCACACAAGAATTTACTCGATCRCTGTTCCCGAGAGCCCCAGAAAATTGTCTTCGTTACTAGACTCATGCACAGTGAGAGTTTGAACCCCTAAGGGCAAGGCTCAGACCAGAACATTCAGCGATCAGCAAAAAGAAAGTCAAACTAAATAAATGTCAAGTTTTAAGTTTTAAACTGTGAAATGGTCTGTATAAATGTCAGCCAGTATGAAAAGGCAAATCAAGAGGTGGGTCCTGCCCTGGGTGCCAGATTTGCACATCCGTCCCTGAGAAGAGGAYGGCATTACCCTGTGAAAATGCACAGGTGCACCACACACCCTCCCGGTGCTATCTGTGCTGACACCGGTCTTTTGTATTTCCTGCGAGTGAGCGTGGGAGGGCAGGCCTCAGAGCGTGTCCATGGGTAGCCGGTGTGTGAAGAGGTCACCCCGCACTTCAGTCCTGCTACGTGGTGCCAGCAGAATCCAATAGATGGACTCTTTGAAGCAACAGCAAGAAGGGAAGTATGGCATCTCCCACTCTGCTTTCCAGTAYATTGCTGACTTCCATCCCCAACTGCTGGACAGCAAGTCATCAGCAACACCCTGTCCAAACCCCCGCCTTGGGCGCAGGGCAAATTTATGCAAGCTTGGGCTTGGTCCCCCAAACCTCTGTCCAATGATTTGCAGTGTCAACGCTACAAAAGGTCAAAACGAGGAGCCATGTATATCATGTATATCAGCACTATAAGAGTCCAGCAGTAGCTCTGAAAGGGAGAAAATCCCCTGAACTATTTTGTGGTTAAAACATCATAAAACACTTGGCTCCAACCACYACTTGCTCATGTGAATAAAACTTATTGCCAGACTTTCTTCTTTATCTTATTACTCAACTTTTTCAGTCTTTCAAAAACCAGGACTTCAGTGCCTTGCCACACAGAAACCAAAGGAAGCTTCCATGAAACCAGCAAACACCTCCCATCTTCTTGCCAATGTCATTAAGAAAAACAACAACAACAAAGCAAAGCAGAGAGGTTGTACAAGCCAGCCTATAAACCCAGGCGTGAGGAGAGCAATGTCAGTGGTAATGGGGCAAGAAAGGCAAGATAATTACACCACACCAAAACTGYGATCGTGCTGCATTCCTTTTCGGTGAAGGCCAGCTAAGAATTAGATACACCTCTCTAAGTCATCAAAGGGAGCGGCTGTAAGATACAAGGTGCTCGGATTAAGACAAAGTTCTGGGTTTGCCAGTTCTCAGCAATGGCTTTGGTGGCTGGGCTGGGCAGATCATTAGGTGTTCCCAAATGGTGCTCATGCCATGCCACTTCCTCTTAATCCATACACAATTCTCAGTATTTTAAGAGTCCTAGCAAAGGGAACAAACCCAGAACAGGAAGACAATACCTAGCTGCAAAACGTTTCTGCAAAATGCTTTTTGTTACCTGGTCAACAAGTCAAGTTCAGTAACTCATAACTCTCAGCTTTAGTTCAGTGGGACACAAATACCTATCAACTCACTCCAGCATCAGCTCTGCAAGCTCAGGCCTTCAGGAATCAGCATGAAACCTCAAAGCTTCCCTGTCAGGGAGGCTGGTACAAATATTCAGTGGGGCCCATTCGGCACTGACAATGTAACAAGACCATGTGGGTGAAGGGACAGATTTGGCTCAGACCTCTCCCTGTTTCAGAAGAACCAATGCAGTAGCTCAGGTTGTGGCACCCATCCCRGCCCTCGCAGAGCAGGACATCCCATGGGGAAGCTCCTGCTGAAGTACGTGGCATATTGCTTCCCAGGAAGGCAACCTCACTCCCCAGACTTGCTAGGCAGTATATAGGCAGATGGACCTTTTCTGCTGGAGAAAGCCTCCCTAGAAGAAACAGAAATAGCTGTGCCATAGGCAAGACAGTGGGGACAAAACTCCTGGCTCCTTCACCTCCAGCTTCGCCTTGCTGGTGGTGCAACCAGGCCATTCAACACCCTTTGGGGTGTTGCGGGGCGAGAGAACGTGGTAGAGAAGCAGAAAGGCTCTTACAGTCAGTTCCCTAACGGCACGGGAGCGCCTTCCCTGTCACATCCTCATACCGCAGTTGTTCCAGTCAGTTCCTCCGAGGCCAACAGAACAAATGTCGCCTTTATTCTAGCTTCTGGAAAACAAGCCAAAAAGGACGAACACCAGGCAAAGCAGCTAGTCAAAGGGCCAGGTCTCTCTCTTTAATTATTCAAAAAGTTCAATTAAGAAGAGCAAGAAAACAAAGACATAATAATAACCAGCCTCCTCACAAGGGTTTGTGCTTTGGCGAAGAGAACTGGCTGGCCTGATTTTACATCCAGTAAACTTATTTTTATTTAATAAACAAAGWGACTTCATCTACAGCAGAGGGAAAGCTGACATGCTGTGGGAAGAACTCCTGGGGCATCACGCAGCGCCGTGCCAGGGAAGAAAAATAAAAACCGTGGGGCCATTCCTGTTCTCCCCTAGGCCCAGGGCCGAAAACCCGTCACACGCAGGTGGCGAGGGCAGAGGCAAGCGAGCGGCGCAGGTGAGCGGGCAAAACCCTCACGCTAAACGCCGGTTCCTCTTTGTGGCCGAGAGCCCATGAGCCCCGGGCCAGGGGCAGGGCTCTCCGCGCCGGCCACCTCCCCTTCTTCCTCCTCCTCCTCCTCCTCCTCCTCCTCCTTCTCGCCTTCCTACTTCTGCACGGCCGCCGCCGCCTCCCGCCTCCCGCCCTGCGCGCTCCAGCGCCGCCGCCGCCGCCGCTTCCACAAGATGGCGGGCACCGTGGCGGAGCGGGACGCGCCGGTGAGTGCCCCCCCCCGTCCGCTCGCTTGCTTGCTTATTTATTCATTTATTTACCTGTAGAAAATCGAGGACGGGCATTTAAACAACTCCCTGGGATCCCCGGTGCAAGCTGATGTGTACTTCCCTCGCCTGGTAAACCGCCTTTTCTTGCTTTTTAACCCTTTTTATGCCCCCCGCCCCGCCGCTGCCGCCCAAGCGCGGCCGCTGCCGCCACCACCACCCACCCCACACCCATGTCCTCCTCCAGATCGTCCCCTTCTGCGGGCACATCAAAGGAGGCATGAGGCCCGGGAAGAAGATCTTAGTGATGGGCATCGTGGACCTCAACCCCGAGAGGTAGGAGCCGCCGGGCACCGCGGGCGGCCGCCGCGCCGGGGAGCCGCCGGGCAGGCACACGCGAATCCCTCCTTTCCCAGGACGGATTATTTTTATCCTTTTAAATATAGCATGCTGATTTCTCCTTTGACGCACGGAGGGGGCCTTTCCGGTAAGGGGATCCCAGCATTTCACTTGCTGTGAAGCAGGACGTACATTAGACCATATATATATGTATATAATATACATGTGTACATCTATATACACAGACACATCCATAYGCTCTAATGGCGTCCCTGTCCCTGCCGAGCTTTCGGGCCTCGCCGTTCCCCTTCGCTCGTCTCAGTGAGCTGAGACAAGGGACCGGTGGCGTTTGGGGTTTGTTTGCCTGTTTCTGGCCGAGTGAGAGCCGCTCTCGTGGTGTTGCAGCTTCGGCATCAGCCTGACGTGCGGGGAGTCGGAGGATCCTCCTGCGGACGTAGCCATTGAACTGAAAGCGGTGTTTACCGACAGGCAGTTCGTCCGAAACTCCTGTGTCGCCGGAGAATGGGGAGAAGAGCAATCGTCTATTCCTTACTTYCCGTTTATACCGGACCAACCCTTTCGGGTGAGTATTAAGAGCGCAGCGGCAGGCGCCGTAGCTGGTAAAGAGTCRCCTGAGGAGAAGGGCAGCAGAACGGGACTCGCCCCCCGTGAAGCCGCGGGGTAGCCCGCAAGCCCACGCTCCTCTTTGGCGGAGGCCGTGATTGCCAGGTTGGATGTACTGATCAAAAGTTGCGCGGGGATCCTGATTCTGCTGCCGCTGGCAACAGCAGGCACTTCAGATGGGGCTATAAACACATCACTGGGGTGTTATGACAAGCTGGAGATGGTAATAACTCTGTGAGGAAGCACACTTCCTGAGTTTAGTTTTAGAGCTATAAATTAAGAAGTGCCTCTATGTTATTACTGCATTTTAAGTTATTAACGGAGAATGTAAATACTTGGTTGGACTGCCACATTTTTTTTCTTTAATGGACATACAGTTTGCAATTTAGTGCAGGTAATGAGGATCTTGTTCATYCTTTGTCTCTAGGGATGTTAAACTGAGGTTGACTGTAGCCCTTTGTGTTAGCAGATTAAATAACTAAGCAATAGTGGTATTCTTTTCTGGGATTAAATCTCATATCAAGTGTAAGTTGGTAGTCACTTGAAATTGGTGTACATGGAAGTGCTGTGGTGCAAGGGATGGACTGTGCTGACCTAGAAGCAGTTTCCCATCTGAAGTGTTTATGGTTATGTGAAGATGTCTTTGCTAATCAGGACTAACAAAGTATGCAGCTGCAGAGGGCTTCTTCTCTCTGAGCTGTTTGGCTACATTGGGAAAAAAGGCTGCACGCCCTCTCCATGCGGCTGACCCAGAAAAAACCACCTCCTCCTCCTCCTCCTCTCCACCCGTCTTATGAAACCATGGTGGCCCCTCTGATAAATGCCAGTGCTCTGACCAGCTGCCAAACTCTCTTAATCCTTCTTGCCCCCAAGATAATCTCCCCCAGCCCCAAAAGCTCACCGTCTCCCCAGATGCTTGGGTTTTGCAAGGGTGTTTTTGACTGGTTTTGGTGTGAATTGACTGTGCTCCACTTGCTCCTACAAACTCTCCCGTCGTAACTGGCAACACCCTTTGGCGCATGTGGGAAATGCACTTGAAGGAGCTTGGAGGTTTGGTCCTGCTCTTGCTGAGACGGTTATACTACTAGCTTCAGTGGGTGGTGGCTGGGCCCTCAGACAAGCTAGACAAATTATCTAGGGCATGTTCTCTGGATGCCCCACTAATGACAGTTTACATTAGAAGACAGGAATATCACACATCTTTGGCATGAGATACTGTAGAAGGAGAGCTTTTTTTTTTTTTTTTTTTTTTTTTTTTTTTTCCCCAGACACACAAATGGAATTTAGGCTCCCAGTTGACTCTTGATAGTCTCCCTCTCAATTTGTGTTATTGCCAGTTATTAAATGTTCTTGCCAATTACAATTACTTGTGATCCAGTTCAGTTATCATTCTGGTGTTGCCCAGGGTGATATGAAAAAGTGGATCGTAAACAGTGTTGAGGCTAACCAGATCTTTTACATAACAAGGCCTAAGGCTGGAGGCACCTGCCTCAGTGACACGGGAGCAACACAGTAGCGTGGTTGTTTCGCTGTTACATGATGCACTATCAGGTCCCAATGAGACAAGGCTTATGAAAATATTAAATTCTCCTAGACTGTCCAATGCCACTTCTCCCAGGGCAGTGTGCCCTAAATCTGGGGTCTTCCAATTTGTCACTGGCTGTAATTGTAGAGTCAAGTGCCTGAGAGCAGTGTTTCACTGCAGACCACCAGCCTCTAGCAATCACCCAGGATTTACTCATGGGTTCTCTGCAGGTTTTCTTTTTAGGCTCTCCAAACCCAGAGGTCTCCAAGGGTGTGTACAAGCTAGGATCGTAAATACTTACTCTGTGTCCTGAACTCCCTGCTTCCTGGTGTGTGCGAAGCTTAGCAACAGAGCAGCTTTTTGAGTCACACTAATATCAGGAATCCCAGATCTGTTCAGAGCGAATGGTCCAATTCCAGGCTTTGTTGCCTTTCCAGAGTATTTCTGCGGGGCTCTGGGAGGAGAGATGAGCTGTATCCCTCCCTGATCCTGTTTGCGCCTCCTGTCAATGGTCAAACTGAATTCAGGACATCCTGCACCAAATCTCCCTTGCCCCAGCCCCAGTACGGTGTCTGGTCTGACAGGGAGTCCTGGGCCAGATGTATCCACAATAGTGCAGTCTTTTTGGTTGTGCAGCTGCTGTGTGAGTGTGTGCAGCACTAGTCTGTGAGAGCAGAGGGCAAACCCATTCCTTCTCTGATCTTTGCTCCTTTCCAGTACATTATCAAAGTCTGGAGAGTGTTGCAGAAGGAACTGCCCCTCATTCTGCAGCAACAAATTGTAGCAAGGCATGAGAAATGTGGGTTGGAGATACGGTTTCTTGCCCCTGTAATTAGCAATTTAGGTCTGCTTCTGGCATTATTCCAAGAGGCAAAACCTCCCTCATGTCAGTGGGACTGTAATCTGCAGAGCCACAGGAGTGAGATCCAGAGTCTTTCTGGCCATGACAGTGTGAGATTGAATTAATGCCCCTGTGAAGTAGGAGCAGATCCATCATAGTGTAACTGGGACTACAGGGGCAAATTGGTCTCTGCCCTTTCTGTTACATGGGATGTAAGTAGCAAAATGTGCAGCAATACCAAATACAGTTAAATGCTGAGTACTCTGTCCTGTAAAATAAAACTTCCCAGTTACATTGTGAACATGGCTCATCATTTTATTTTTTACAGGTTGAGATACTTTGTGAGCATCCCCGTTTTAGAATATTTGTGGATGGACATCAGCTCTTTGATTTTTACCACCGTATTGAAACATTGTCAGCAATTGACACAATAAAGATAAATGGAGATCTTCAGCTTACAAAACTTGGCTGACCTTGTTAGAACTGTACAATCCAAAGCGGCTCAGGTGCCATCATCTGTTTGGAGAAGTGACAGCCAGCTCTGGACACAACTATAGTAGGAAGGCTGCCCCGTTCCTTTCCCCGTGTGCAGTCCTTTCTTCATATGCCGTTGAACTGGGCTGTTGTTTATCCTAATGAAGAACATTGTTGGTTAATAGACACTGAGCCATTTTTTCTTGGATCAAAATAGCTCACCCATGCTGGATAATCAAATTGGAATGGATTCAGAAAGACTTGCAGTCTTTTTTCTTTTTTAATCTCACAGAAAGGCAATTTCTGAAATGCTGTACTAAAACCAGTTACAGAAGAGCAGCAACAACAAAGAAGTTTTTCTTTTGCATATATTGTTTCTGCACTGAAGTGGAGTAGTGTAGCACAACACAGGGTCACGTGCTGAGGCCCTTACACAGGGCCGGAGCCTGGTTCCATGGAAATCGGTGGCAAAACGCGCGTTCACTTTAATGGGGTACGATCAAACTGTCTAGTCCTTAGTCAAGCACAATTCCCACTGATGTCTATGGGATTTTTGCACATACCTGGGGGCCAGCTTTTCTGCTGGTGTAAATCAGCTTGCCTCCATTGCTTGCAATGGAATTTCACGGATTGCTCCGACCCGCTGATCTGGCCCAAGGACTGTGTAAAAACTGAATGAGGGTGTCAGGACACAGCCTGTATATTTTAGTCAGGGTATTTGCATAGAATGTAGATCRTTACAAGTTTTTGCACAATGTATTGTTAATACAATTTTTAAAGCTTATCTGTAGTTTATTTATTTATACTCATTGTATGTATTATTAGAAAAATGAACTATTACTGATCGTTAAGAAGAGCAAAGTGTAAACATTTTGAATGTACAAAATGTCTTAGGTTCTTTTAAACTTATCATTCTTGAAAAATCATGTTTCCTATTGAACATTTAGTTACATTTTGGTGAAACCCTCTAGGCCCTGGGAAAATGTGGGAGTGGTAGTTGGTGGGGGCTGGGGGGAACTCTTCACATATTCGCTATAAACTGTTTTTCAGGGCTTTCTAACTTTGCTGCACAGGATAGGTTTGAATTAAGATCAGTCTGTTTTTAAAACTTAAATAGCAAATTTGTAGGTTAAGCTGAGCTTTTTTAACTCAAAATTTAAATTTGGAAATCTATTAGTTCAGCAACTAGCCTCTTTCCTGAGGAGATGGGAGATTTTCTGCACTTATTTAAGAAAATATTTGGCCTTTGATATGACAATTAAAACTTGTCTAGACAGCCAAGTTATTAATGCTTGAAAATCAGCTACTGCACATGAATAATAACTTTTCAAGTAGCTTTTTAAATACTAGGTATAGCTGTATAAACACAGTCATTGTGCTACACTATAAGTGAACACAGCCACTTTTCTTGACTTCTTTAGGACGACACTTTTTCCTTGGCTGCTCACAATAGACTATAGCAGGTCTTTCTGAGTAGTTGTGATATAAATGTATATTTAGGCAATTTTGAAAACATGTAATATAGGGACTTTCTCAAACATAGACTACAAACGCAGTTTTTGTAGCACAGTGGTTTTTTTTWWWWAAAAAAAAGGGGGGGGGGGAAGAATTTCACAAACTGTGTTAAGCTCACAATGAAGATGTGGTTTAAGGCAACCAGAACTGGAATATCCAAAGTTAAGGATAGGATGCAAGTTACAAAGCCTCATTTTGCGCTAATTTGGCCTGCAGTTAAGAAGCCTTAGACTGCAAGCTGAAATTCCAGCTATGGCTGCAGTCCAAAGCCTGTTGAGGTCAGTCAGAGTCCTCTGAGCACAAAGGCATAAAGGCCTGATTCTGATTTCACACAGCGTAAATCTCTCTGTAAAGCCAATGGGGTGCTGCTACTGTGAATGAGTTGAGAATCAAGCTGCCACCTACAAATTAAAAGTTTAAAATGGAAGTTTTAGCCTTAATGTTCAAATTCCCTGACTTTTTCCAAATTAAGCCAGAGCCTGTTATTTTTCAGATGATCTTTTTGTTTGATGTGTGGCTTCAGCATTTACGTTGAACTCTGTACTACAGATTGAATCTTGGTATGAAATATTCCGGTCTTGCTCTGTTTTTATTCTTTTACATGATACATGATGATGGCATCATTTTCCATTGTATAAAGAATGCTGACAGTGTTTTGGTACAAAATATATTCTTTAAAAATAATAATAATAATAAAAATCCAAGGGAAAGGTGCTTCTACATGAGCTGTTTGGATTTTTCCCTAGCTTTGAAATGGTCTGTAGCTCTAAAGCAGATGCAGGTAGAAGATGAAGTTCTGTTCAGAGAGATAGTTAGCACCCACCTTGCCTAGCGTTTTCCTCAACTGTGTGTGTAAGGTCAGGTCTCCTGATGCGGTGCCACTGCCTGAGGTCCCCCTGCTAGTTTGRTGGGCCAGAAAGCACCAGACTGGAGAGAATAGCACCATGACCCTATGATAGCGCAGAACCAAAAGAGCTTCCTGGTAGCACAAAGCCAATAGAGATTTCTCCTCCATACCTTTTGCTGCAGCCCAGAACAAAGGATTTGGCTGAATTGTATTTCCAGCCCCTTGGGATTCCTGGCAGCTGAGGTAGGCTGGGGTATCCTCCAACCTTTCTTAACCTGCACAGGCTCAGCACAGCACAGCACATAGGCTGGGGTGCGGAGATGAGCTCTGAGCACCTCTGTGCCAGTGGCATCTCCATCGGGAGCGAGGCCCTCAGGATGTTGCCTGCTCCAGTGTGCTCCTGCTCCAGTGGTTTTCTGTCTCAGGAAAATGCTTTTTTTGAGCCTCCCTCTGGTTTCACCTCTGTGTATCTCTACTGAGAGCAGCGCTCGCCACCTGATTTCTGCCTGCTGTGGTTTCCAAGCTGGGCTCAGAGGCAGGAAGGGTGGGAACCCACTTCTGATGTATTGTGGTTTGGCTGAGCACTCAGAAAAGGGCAGCAAATCACAGTCAGGGTGTCCACATCCATTTCTCCGATAACACACTTTYGGAAGCCTTTTTGGTTTTCTTTTGCTCTTGGGCAGTACCAGGCTCTGGCAGGTGAAGGAAGGATGAGGTCTATATGTAATAACCAAGGGCTGTTCCATGCATGCTTGGTTTACATTGGCTAACTGCATTCAGAAGCTACCGCTGAACGCTTTTACACACAGTGTAAGTCAAAGAAAACCAAGGCCTTAAATGTTTCTGTTCAATTATACTTTGAGCCAAATGCTCAAAGTATTTGGCTCAGATGGGAGCTTAAGACGGGAGACCGTGCTGCAAAATTTATATTTGAATTCTTTGGTCTCCAGATTTGAGGGATTATTCACGTCTTCACTTGGGATATAAGCCCTACCAGAGTTGAAATCAGACTGTTTCCAAAGTGGGCCAATTTTCAACATGCTCTGCTCCCAGTAGTTTGTGTTGGTTTTAGTAGGCACAGACAGTCTGTGAGCTTCTTGGAAGCTTTAATTCTTCAGGAACAAGGGAGAGCATGAACCAACTTTAGAAATCTCTTCCTGGAATCTATTAGCTGAATATCTCCTTTGTTTCCTCTAAATCAGGAAATTAATCTTGAAATGAAGGAAGCCTTGAATGGGTAAAAACTATGTGGAGTAAAATCCTTTTGCTTAGCATAGTGTTATTTTTTTCTAAAAAAGTGAAAACAACCAAAAAACTGTCCCCGAATTACCTGATTATGTTTAGAATTGGCTGTGATAAAACCAATATATTTTTAAAAAACATAAGTTTATTGCCTACTCAGAAAGAGCCTTGAAATACTTCAGTATTGTGTGAGATAGTCTTTGTCTAAACATATTTCACAGAAATGCTTTTTCACAGCCAAGTTGTTAAAAATGTTATGCAATGCCTTCTTTTTGTGTCACAATTAGAAATGTTTGCCCCACCTTGAAAGAACATTTTGTACTAAATATTCATATGTTGTCCATGTGAATTTGCACTAACTTATATTATATATTCTCTCCCCRCTCCTTGACTAGCTTGAGAAGAAGTAGGCATAATATTGCTAAACCAGTTGAATGTAACATCTGCTTGAGGCACAGCATCTTTCTCRAGGGTTGTTTCAAGTAAATTGTTCAGCCTGAAGACCAAAGAGAGCGCCTGATTCACCCTTCTGCTCTGCCAGTCTCCCTCCCCTGTCACTCTCCTGAAGCGAGGCCGAGAGGGAAGCCTAGAGATTTTAACATGTGGGAGCAGCGTTGAGATTTTATCTTCCAAGACTTAAAACTGGTAGCGTTSTGGCAGCGTAACGTGAGTTTGGAGGAGAGGTGGTGGGCATTTCAGAGCCAGGCAGGAGCCCAGGCTGTGGATGGGGTGGAGTTTCCCAAGGATGTGCATCTTACATGCTGCTAGCTGCCACTTTCTGCAACTCGGTATCAAAGCACGCTGCAAACAACAGCGCAACCAAAGCCTGGAAGGCATGAGCTGGCTCTATGTTCTTACCTTCCTTCTTTGAAAGTGGCTCCTAAGTAAATAACAGGAAAATTTAGAGGCAGCCATGCTGCTAAGGTATTCTCTCCTGCAGACAATCAAGCCGTGTGATGGACAGAGGGCTTGTCCTGCCGCTCGTTCCTGAGCCACAGCGCTGCTGTCATCGCTGAGGCTGGTTACAGGGACCTCAGGGACCTTTTTATACAGAAAACTGCAGAACTGCAGTTCTGCTAAGCCCGTCAGTGGCAGCTCTAAGCAGCCTCCCTGGCCCCCATGGAACAGACACGGCAGCACGCAGAACGGGCATCAGGCTGAGGGCAGCCCTGTACGCTTACCACGGTAAGYGTAGGAAGTAGGAGAAAAAGCTGTGTTTATGTCCACACAAATCTAGAAACAGTTAGTGACCTGAGCAAGTTTTATAACTGCGGGGTTTGTTCTGAGTTTCTCACGTGGACCAGGTAAGGTCACTTCGCACTGAATGGTGTGTGGGGTCAGAACTAGYGCCCGCCCAAACAGGGAGAAGAAATGAGCTGCAGACGCTGTATCTGGCTTTGATACACCCTCCCGGCTCCGCCCAGCAATCACTGCTGTTAAGAACATGCACAATTACTATAACCGGGAGATTCAGCAGCGTGTGCAGCATCAAAATAATAACCTTGCACTTTGCCACAGGTCCTCCCTAGCTTCAGTTGCTAGGCTACTGGATCCATCTGTCAGCAGATAGATAGCTACATCAGGCTGCTTTTAAAGCCCGTAGTAAAACTCTCTTAGACTTCAATGAAAATGGGCCCACAGGAAAAGGGGCATTTCCAACCCTCCCTTTCCAGTCTATATTTTCAGCTGGGACATACTTAAAATGTGTCCATGCATTCATTCTCTTGAGTTTATTCTTAAGGATGACCAGAGGAGTATTTCTGTCTGCATTACCTGTTTGAGTAGAGTCAACACGAAGTACAGCCTCTCCTTGTTGCAGTAACAGTGGATTCACAGTTAGCCAATGAAATGTTTTATGTTTGTTACCTTCTGATTTTAAAAAGTGAGGATGTGCACGATATGATGTGGCAATAATAATAACAATAATATGTATCATTCACCACAAATTTATTTTTATGTGTTGTGCCAATTTGATAATGAACTTTTAATAACAATAAAATGTGAAATCTTCACTAGGTGGTTCTGTCTTTTATCTAAATTGCTAATCATAATTACGCACCTTCTTTTTTTCTTTAACTTCTGGCCTCTTTTATCTTCTGACTGTTTTTTTCAGATATAGCTAACTCTTTTGCTCATAAAACTAGTATGAAATTTTGGAGTGAGATGTACAGCTTTATGCAAAACTACTTCTTGGTAGTAGAACAATCCAAAACAACTTTATCAGAAGAAAGAATAGCTTGCTTGCTTACTCATGCAAGGTTCCCGCTGATATCACTGAGCAGCGTAAGCCTCGGGAGTTAACATGCACGGCTCTGACCGTAGGGCTGAGACATCAGGTTTTTTGACGCGGACACCTGATCACTTCTGCGTCAGAAAAAGCAGCCTGTCCCTGCAGTGCAACTCGCACACAGTCCAGCTCACTCTGGTGGGACTAGGTTCATGAGCGAGGATTACATGGTGCGTAAAACCACAAAAACCAGCTCTAGAGATGTGGTGTTATGAGATCCAGCATTTCACTCTTGGACGTGATCCTGACTAAAGTTCACACTGACCTGAGCAAATACAAGGGGAATTTTCAAGGTCTCAGCTTCTTCTGCCTAAAGCTATCGGAAAAAATTCACGTGACCTCAAGTAGGAAAGGATTATGCCCAGCATCTGATTGTAGTTATAAGAAATGAGTCAGGTTTCGGAGGCAAACCTCAAAATCTGAAATAGCAGAGGAACAAGATCTGAGTGTAGCTAGTTCTATTATTTTCTCCCCCAGTGAAATGGTAATGGGTCAGGTGCTCCCCACACAGTTCATTCTAGCTTTAACCCATCAGCATGGATCTGTGGCCATGCCTGCTCACAGTCAGCCTGAAATTACCCCTTTATTTACTCCGCACAAGCTAAACAAAGCCAAAGCAGGGTATGTTAAGACATCTAGGGAACCCAAGCTAAAGAATAGTGTCAAGTAACCCAGATGCAAAGCAAAAACAAGAAAGACAGAGATAAATACACATGACAGCCAGAAATTTGTACAGCGCTGACGTGGTACAGAGCCAGCAGGAATTTCTCAGCGACTTTGATGGGCTTTAGACAAGGTTTTACATTTGAGGGCACTTCCAGTAGCCTCAGCATGGTCTACACAAGTGAGCCAAGGGCAGTCTCTAAAGGAAGGAGCCCTCCCACCATGTAGAGCAGCATCATACAACAAATTTCAGGCTTCAATAACCTCTTTGCAGAAGTGTGGCTCGGGGGGGTGGGGGTTGCAGAGGTGCAAACTCACCTTGCCTTCCCTCAAACCTTCTTTGTGTCAGCTGCCTTGGGGGGGTCTGTGCTCTGTGACCCCAAAAGCAGTTTGTATTTTGTTCCTGCAYATAACTTTCAGCTGAACAGGAGGTGGCCTACTGCCCTACGGTCTTCTGATATTGCCTCCAGCGGGCAAAAACTTCCCTGGTTGAAAATCACCTTCGTTACACCTACCATAGATGACGAAGCTGTAGGTATGGATGCTCACAAACCACCCTCTCACTTAGCGATACAGTCCTCYGCAGAGCAAGCCCTGTTTGCTGTTTCTGGGTGTTGAATTTTACATTTGGCACATAATTTGAGCAGGAAGATAAATAATACCATACCCTCCTCACACCAAACCACTCTGAATTTTGTTTTGGAAGAGACGCAATCTAAGCATCGCTAAGGAGTGTGTCCCAAACAACTCTAGCATGCCCAGATATGTGGAATACAAGCCCCAAGCCGCCCCTGCTCGGTCAGCCCACACCTATTCGCTATTTTCAGGCACAGGCACGTTAGAAATGCCTTTGCAGAAGGTTCGAAGCCTGGCTGTGCCTTGGCAGAGCACCCACCACGCATAAAGGCAGCACCTAGCCCCTGCTGGACAGCAGGGCAACAGTGGGGTAAGCRCCTGGAGGGATTTTCGAAAGGAGGAGTGTATACACCCAATATTGCTGTCTTGCAGCAATTCCCTAGTGGCTAACTCCCACAGAGGCCTGGGGAAAGCTCTCGTCTTGACCTGTAAGGTGTAGGCAAGCGTTTCGGGGGGAAGAAGGGAAGTGGTGGTACACGCAGAGCACCCCATGCAGGCACTTCTTTCCCATTCAGGTCAGTACTACGTACATACACCTCAGAGCTGGGCCTTATTTTGACGAACTGTTCCTGAGCTTGAAGCCAAGCCAAGGTTTTACTCACAGAAATACCATGAATACGACTCTTCGCTAATACTGCACTGGATCTTATTTTTACATGATGACTTAAACAACTCTTCTAAGAATAGCAGCTGGCTCCGAAACATCACTTGGCTCCAGCCGTCTCCAAAGGTTATACATTTCTCATCTCGTTCAGTTTTGAAATGTCGGTTTCCACACTGGTGTCTTTGCCAGACCAGGGCTGTAACGCCGGGTGGTCACCCTGCAAAAAGCCCTGAGAAAGACGTATCGTCCCGCAGCTCTGTCTCAGGTGCCTGAAGGAGCTCTGCGAGTCTCCCTTGGCAGGGAGACGCAACGGCAACACAGAACTAACCCGACTCCTGGACTGCGATACGGGGCTTCCTCACGACTCTGAAAAGCAGGAACAAAAGCTTGGTTTAYGAGCAGAAACTTTCGCTGAAGCTGAAGAGCAAATTTCAGCAGCAGAGAAACGAGGAGGACTTCAGCATTAGTCTACCAGACGCTAATGGCAAAGAGCCGCTCTCCCGTGGTGCTGGGGGTGCAAGCAGACGTCGCTCGGAAGGAGCAGAGAGGTGGACCCTCGTGCTGCGGAGCTGGCTGTCACCAAGCGCTGGTGGAGACGCCGGGCTGGATGTTTCTGAGCTGTGCTCAGTGGCTCTGTCAGCATCTAGCCCCTAAAGTCCTTGTGCAGGGAGAAGAGCCAGTGCTGACAGCAGTGTAATGTATGACAAGCTACGGTAGCAGCTCTGATATTGCATGCTCAAAGAGGCACAGAGGATTCTTTCTTGGCTGCTCTCTAAGAAATTTTCTATTTAATGGGAAGGATATTCAYTGCCTAGAAGAGATCCAGATCAGAACTAAGGAGAAAATATGACTCTCAGTAGAAGATACATTCTTGGCAAAGCAACAGACTATCACAGTCTCCATGGGAAAATGAAATATTTGAATTTAAAAATACAAGTGCTGTATAGAGAAGAGCAAGATTCCTTTTACACCCCAACTTTGGAAAAAAGGTACAAGGAACTGTAACAGCTAAAAACCAGAAGACGAGGGGCAAAGCTGGCGCAACTCTGGATTATTGCATGGGTGCAGCACACAGGTTCCCCCCCAACCCCCTTCATTCCCACTGCCTTTTCCGAATTGGGGCAGGTCCTCTCCACAAGCAAGAACTCTTGGTGGAAATCCCATAATCAGAAGAGTTCACCTGTGGATCCTGACCTCAAAGGTTTGGATGTCTTTGATGGACACAGACCAAGGTATAATTGATTCAGCACCACCCACTGAAAAACTCTGAAGCACCAAGAAACTTTACAATTCATATTAAATCAGGAACACTCCTGGCCATTTCCAGCATTAATGCTGTCAATCTATGGACAGGGAAAGTGAAGAACAAGATGTAACAGGAGTTTCTCAGCAGTCWGTGCTGTAACTTGGAATATACCTATTTGTACACATCTAATGTCTCAGCACTGTGACTTTTGGCCAGAACATAAAAGCTCAAGCTCCTAGGCCCTCCCCTCACTGATCGGGCAAATGTTATTTTGGACCAGAATATTCACTGTTAATAAGGTTGAATAATGCCATACACTACAAATAGCTCATCTGAGCTCAGAGGGACTATTGTAACACAAAATCTTTTCGGAATAATGGTAAAAATTGAATTTGACACTCTGTTTGTTTATTTATTTATTTATTTATTTTTTGCAGCCTCCACTGACTCACAGTGCTTTCACTTGCAGTTTAAATAATGCAGAAGAGAAGCTGGAACATGGAAGATCACGTTTCTGAGCATGGAGTAGTTTGCTGCACCTTGCATTCAGAAGTTGGTGTGCATWCGCATTTCCTTAGACAAAACACACCATTCGATCCCGAGTGCTGCAGACAGGTAGATTCCCATTGATTTCAGTGGAAGCACRCTGATTGATAGCAACGGAGCATCTGCCACAGGAGGGACCGCTTTAGGGCTCTCATACCAGACCTAACCTCTTC
The DNA here is from genome assembly GCF_003343005.1 of Rhea americana. Taxonomy (NCBI): domain Eukaryota; kingdom Metazoa; phylum Chordata; class Aves; order Rheiformes; family Rheidae; genus Rhea; species Rhea americana. The sequence goes on along the minus strand of NW_028186375.1, from coordinate 802,044 downwards.
ACGCTATTCAAAAGAGGCTCTCAAGCAAAACAACAGGATTTTAATTRGCCCATGGAAAGGGAAGCATGTGATCACTTTAATGCAATGTTCAGCTGAAGCTGCGATAATGCAGGCTACAAGATGATGTTTTTAAATGAAAGGGAAATCAGCTGCAATTATAATTGTTGTTGTTGTTTTTATGTATTGCCAGCCGTATTGATTAGCTTCATCCTGCGTGCCACTGGCAACTAGAGAATGTGATACATTACCTCTTGCTGGTGTTGRAGGACAGCAGAGATTAGTGTATTTTTAGAAATGGAGTCCCATAGTGTAATTGTAGCAATTGGATGATCACACACATGCATATTAAAATGCCAGCAGATGAATTCCTGGACAGTGCCAGGAACTGTTTCACTGTYTGGGGGAGGAGGAAAGGGCAGGACTGAACAGCTCAGAAATTCAACAACTGACAAGCAYAGAGCTTTTACCTCTTAGGGTGTCCTCTGAAAACTGTGTGGTTCWCTCTGGCCAGTGTGGAAGGGAAGTTGGTGAAAAGTAGAATGACGCTTTCCAGGTTGAAGAGAGGGTGCATCTGCCGATCACTGTGTCCATACCAGGTGTGGCCACAGACTTGTCAAGCCTCAGCTGCCTCTAAGCAGAGTTGGCTGGGATGTAACCAGGAGGCACCTGTGTGGAGCAGATGTGCAGCAGCATCTGTTGGGAACCCGTATGTCTCATAAAGCATTTACCGGTCTTGTAAAGCAGAAGAGGTTGTTTCAGACTGTCTGAGGATAGCATCAGCCAGGCCAGCAGCCCCACCATTGGGCTGGTTCAGGCAGAAGTTGTACACTACTCATCAAGGTCTTAATTTTTTTTTTGGCTAAGAGCCAATCCAAGCCTCTCAAATGGAGCAGAACTTGAGTTCACTTGTCAGAGAACTAAACGCTGCACACTCGAAGCATCCAGCAACCATTCAGGTCGGTGTCAGAAGCCTTTCAGATACCATCCACTTCCCATTCAGGTATCTCCCTTTACTTTTCAGCCACATCAGGACCCRGGCTCAGGTCATAAGACCCGATACGTTTTGCAAAGGAAGTTCYTCTCTGTCCAAATTTAGTGTATGATTTCATTAAATGTCCTTTAATCCTATAATAGCTGGATGAGTAAAGAGCAGCCTCTAAACTACCTTCTCAGTATCATTTATCTTTTTATACTCTTTCATSGTGTTTATTATCACCTGCTTCAAGGTACACAGAGCTTTTAACCTAATAGCCAAATACCAGACAGGAAGCTTTTCTAAAACATTATAGTACATTGCATCAATCCACATGATAAGAATTAGCAGTCACCAGAGTTGGAGTAAATTGAAGGTGGTGGTATATTGCCTAACATCCGATGCAAATGTAAGATTAAGGCCTACTCCAAGGGGCGTAGCATAGCATGAAATCTAAGTGTATAGACTTTGTGTATCAAGTTTTATCTTCATTTCAGAAAAGACTCTAATTACGCCTAAATGTATGCTTTCAAGCTTTCATACACCTGGCTTCRTTGTAGCCCCCAAGTTAACTGCAGCCAGTGACCCCTACCATTTTGTTCCCTGCCCACAAGGGCTTTTAGACACCAAATCTACTCAGTTGTGGCACCAGACTGAACGGACCTTCGTCTCCTCAGCCTGTTCCCACCTGCCTCTGGCTAGCCTGCAAACATTTTTTGTCACTTCCTTTATGTTCAAGCCAGCTTTTTCCATCTGCAGTGTTGGAAGGAAGTAGCTAGATTTGGCCTCCAAGAACATACCACTCCACTGGCACTGTCTCGGTCTGGGGAGGACACGGCAGGAAGAGATGTCCCTCGCAGGTTCCAAGGCAACRCAAACCAGGTCTCAAATGAAAGGCCGCAGTTTTCGCTGCCAGAGGCTGCCACCCATCTGGAGCACCTAGTAGCTTTGCTTGCCGCCTTCTAAGCTGCTTGATTTAGGCATCGAGTAGATCCAAAGGGAAATTCTGGGTATCTTCACAGGTGAACTTCCATATACGGCCATGGAGCCACAGGCTGAAATGGCTGGCATGCAGATACATATCAGCATGCCAAAACTTCCACAGCAACATGTAACCATACACAAACACAATTACACATGCATTTATTGGGAGAAGATGGGAGAGTGACTCGAACATGTGTCAACAGCTTCCCAGGGAGAGGATTTCAAAGAGCTATTTGGTGCAATAAAGACTGATGTTTAAGACACCATTTTCCACAAACACTGTTTTTTTGCTTATGCCAGCTGAGTGCCTACTTTAATGGGAAAACTAGAAGTCTCTTTGTGGGTGAGTGGTAGCTGAAACTGTGGGGTATTCACATCATTTACTGTAGCATCTAATTTCAGCTATGGTAACTGAGTCTGGTATCTGTGGGTTCCCTATATAGACAGTGGAAGGACAGACACTCCTCCAGAGGATAATTTATAAGAGCCAATTTTGATGCCCTGAATGGCCTTCCTGAGGACCTAACTCCAGTGTCTATAAAGAGACCTTCAGGACTCCTGCCTTCTAACAAACACCCGAATGTAMATGCCTGATATCTTTCACATGGGTGTATATCCTGTAGTTGAGGCATTAAAAAAAACAAAAAAAGGGGGGGGGAGAGAGAGAGAGAGTGTGTGTGAGCTGGCCAACAGGCCAAAGATAGACAACTCCAGACATTTCCTTAAGCACCTGTTAATAGGAAGGAAACTACCATCCTGAGAGGGTAAAGAACTGCAACAGCTTCCACTGCTGAAGGCAGAGGGTTATRCATCACTCACACAACAAAAAAGACATTTGCAATTCTGCTTTCACAGGGGTTCAGCCATCCTGCCAGGCTTGGAAAGAGCTCTGAACAGAAAGCTCTGCAAGGAGAAAGACGCTTAGGATAGCAACTCTACTACATTCCTTTGCAGCACCCCACAGGTGACGCAAGCATCTTCTGCACGTAGGAGTAAGAAGCACAATACTCTATCACCCAGAACTGCCAAAGGATGTGGAAAGGGCTCTATAAACATGTGGCCTTTCTTTATTTTTAATAACTTCCAATGCTGCTTACAGCAGTTTCCTAGGAGCCAGATCCAAAGTAATTATTGGTTATGGGAACCTTCAATGGCTTTCACCTAGGTGCTGAGTTGCCAGAAATAGGTGGCAAGAGGAAAACACTGTCAGCCTCCCCTTCCACCAAAAGTAAAACCAGATAAAGCAGAATTGAATTTCGGGAATGCAAATTTAGCATTTTACTCAGACTGAACAGGCTAATTTTCATCCCTGTCCTTTTGAAGCCTTACACTGCATGTGAAAAAAGTCACAGAAGAACACCTCAGAAACTGAGCTACCAAACTCAGTGGCTGGTGGTTTCTTTGAAAAACAGCTCTAGTGATACCAACTTTTTCAATATTCAGCCTTCATTCCTTAGCASACTCTACTCTTACTGCCAGATTCATCCTTGCTGGCACTCTGCTGATGTTACAGTAGCAGATGAATCTGGCCTGAGCTGTTCTGGGTCCCCAGTTTTGGGCACAACTTTAAATTCTGTCACTCCAAAACAGCTGAATGCCAGAGATGGGTGAAAGCTCACTGGATGCACAAAATTCATGAGTCAGTCCATCAGGTGTTTTGGAGTGCTTTACCRAAAGATATAAATAACAGGTATTAATTATTAAATGACTGCCCCTGGGGGATGAGACAGAAACAATGTGTTGGGCTCAGTCTCAGCTAGCACCAACGCTATGATGTATGTGAAAGTGTTCACCCTCCCATAACGCTGAAGCCTCTAACAAGGAGGGAGGAATGAGCAGAGCGCCGGGAAACAGAAAGGGAACGGGCCCGTGTTTCAGCACAGAGATAACAGCCTTCCAGCTGATTACTTAGCCTCAGTCTGGATGCATCCCACTGTGCGAATCTGCCAGCACACAGGGAAAAATCACGGGCACGAAACCCCTTGCTCAGCAGACACAGAACACAGGCTTTTCATTTTCTAAGACAATATTATTTTTATATGCAGTCTTAGCCAAATGCAGGAGCCCTGACGTGTTCTTACTCACTTCAATCTCTGTATCTGCTTTGTCCAACTAAACGCTGAGCAAAGATTTGGGGATAAAGGCTCTGAGAGGCCACAGAAATAGTGACTACAATACGTTAACACATTGTGTTAAATCGGAAAAATTCAAATACAAGACTTCCCATTCGCATTTATTATTATTATTATTATTGCCTGTGGGATGCTGGACAGCAAGGCCTTCAGAGCTTAGAGATTCAGAGCTTGAATCTTTTTTCACTTCTGCCTATTTTATGCTCTTCATATCAGGATAGTCACTTTTGATACACCCCAGTGCCCARTGGAAATGAGGGAAAAATCCACTGATTCCCGATTAGGTTAGAATCAAACTACACCTYCCAGGAGCAAAGATCTGGGCAACTGTGGTCCTATTTAAACAGACTGAGAGCTCTCAGGATGTAAATTAAAGATAAAGCAAGTCAAAGAAGGAAATGTCAAAGAATGACTGGGACACAGTCCTCTGGGTTTTAGTTGCAGTTGGCTCTTCTGGCATATCTTGTGAAGGAATTTTACATGGGAGCAGTCCGCTAGCTTTGGAAGACCAGGCACTTAAGTCTCAGAGAAAATATTCATGCAGACAAATAGTATTAATCACCAAAAAAGCAGGCATCACATTAATTTCCTTGTCCTTTGTAGGAAAAGTGTAAACACATGCATGCAGATGCACACAATTTTATTCCTGACCTTCAAATTATTTTTAATGCTAATGAGTCCAAAGCCTACGTGTATGTGCATTAGATAGATATYGCTGTAGTTGCTGCATTTTGCCAACAGAGCAATTTACCACTTATACTTCCCTGGGTGATCCCTCTCTTCTGGCAACTATTGCCTTGGTAAARGGGATTCTGCTTTTTCATAGTCAAACGATACCAGTGAAATAAGAWATGCAAGGAGTACCTTCATGCACTGGAAAAGGGCATGCGGGGGCAACRTTTGCTTTCTGGCATGTGAAATGGCCAAACTCACCATCAAAGTATTTGATGCTAGAAACACTGGAATAAAATTGACRCTTAGAAGTCCCCACAAATGCTGTATATTTTCCACAGACTAGCACTAGCTGCCATAACTGCAGAGGTTATCTCCTGCTTTTCATGGGACTCATTCATTCACCATCRTATTTACTCTAACCAAATTATAACTCCTAAGCAAAACTTGGAGACTTAACAGCAGAGCCGTACGGAGGGCCAGCATTGGACCTGGGCCTCGCACAGCTCCAACCTTCTGCCATCTGCCTCCTTGTACCAGTTCCAGTGCAGGAGAAGAACGGGTCTTTCAGCTCAGGATGTAACAGTCCAGCCTCTGCTACATGAATCCAGGCCTGACACTTCTTGCACACGAAGTTTTCCTACAGGCAAGAACGAGCCTGGAGAAGCTCTAGAGATAAGCATATAATGCTGTGATGGTTCCTTCTAGGCAAACAGGAGAGAAAAATGCACCACAGGCACTTACTGCACTGGGCCCTGGGGTGTGCTTGTAACTGTGCGATGCTACCAGCATACACGTTAGCAAACAGAGCAATAATAAGGTAATATTGTTAAGGGGGAAGAAACCTATCTGCTCCATTTCTAAACTCAATTACAGGCACAATGATAACTTGCATAAAACAGAATCTGACTCAGGCAAAACTGGCCCAGCTCTGTAAAGGCAAACCAGCCCCAAGGCAAACCCGAGCACAGAATGGCTCGTTGTCACGCTTTGCAGAGGACTGGCATCTCTTTTRTTTTATTTTTTTTTCTTTTTCTAGGTAGCACAAAGTTGTCTGCAACTCCGACTGAGAAAGAGGCATTCTCCAGAGAAGCGTCCTAGCTAGTAACAGCATATAAATAGTCAGCCAAAATCAGAGATGTGTAAGTAACATCTGAAGGCTCAGGCAGTGGGGTAATTCAAGCATTTCTTGATGGTTCAGAACTGCAGAGTGGAAAAATCTTCTCAGTGTAACCTACTGTCACACTGCATCTGAAGACATTCATATAGAAAAAAAGAAGATACCCTTAGCAGCTGTGAAGCAGATGTACCATCCACCTGGAATTTGCCTATCAATCGGCAAGGGAGAAGAATAAGCCAGTTTATGGCAGCCACCCCAGCAGACCTGGTTTATGCTCTCCTCATTCCTGAAGTGACCCTGCAAAAGGACATCTGATAGAAATTGAGCTCAATCTGCACAGTTCAGGTAAAATCATCCCAGAACGCATGGGAAGACTTGCTAGAGGGGGAGCAGTCACGTGTTAAAACGCCTGTATCGTTTTTGAACGAGAGCTRGTTCACATCCCATCATCTCTGAATATGCAGGAGCAAGCCCCCGACTGGCAAGAGAGGTCCTTAATTTCTGCAGTGCTCCAGAAACTCCCTCCCGCCCCACCGCACGACAGTACGCACAGCATGTCCATGCTCCTCAGAAAATCCAAGCTATTGCCAAGAGATTTTGCACCAGGAATTAGTGCTGCTCAGAGAAGTGTGAATGATCTTACAAGCTGCAACATCTCCCAAATGTGCTGCGCTGCCAGGGAGGCAACGGTTTGACTTTTGGTGATAGCTGCATACTAGGAAGGGTTGTGCCCCTTGGCTCTGCCACAGTGGAGAATTTGTTGGGAACTCTACTCAGTACGGGGTAAACTAGTGAGTTACTGAGACTATGCTCTTTGCCCAGGGGATTTCCTGCCAAAGGAGACAACAAGACCCTTTGCAGCAAAATATGGATAAATATGGACAAAATACGGGTTGTAGCCAAATTTGGATATAATTATATCTGCTCTACTCATATAACATTCCACAACTGGCCAATGGAACAATGCCATTTCCATGCAAACAGATTATAAATAGCAATCAGTCTTTCATTTAAATGCACCAAATTGCTACTGACTAAGCAGACAGCAAATACTGCCTGGTCTACATTATAAACAATTCCGTAAATGCAGGAAAATGAAGACAAAGTTACTCCTTTGAAGCACCTGACAATCTGCTTGCATTGGGAAGACAGGTCATGGCACTTCTGGTGCTGTTTGGAGCTGTTTCCCACTCATCAGCACTTCATAGGTGGATAAACAGATGCGTGAGAATTCCTCAGGATCTACTTTAGATTTGATCTGTTGGGTCCTTCTATAGCCAGAGGTGACCATGGAGCCCAGCCTGGGTGCTCTGAATAGCCCTCTCTTGAGTATCATGCAAATCTACACTTCTTGTAGCTACGTTAGCCCACATAAATTGATAATGTTTTATTCTACTTATTAATTTCAAAGGTTTAAAACCTGAAAAATGTTGGCCAAAATCACCACTAATGCACACTCCATGAATAAGATTAGAGAAGCAGCGGCTGTAGCCCATTTCTAAGACGCATATATACTTTCTTTAGCTAACACAGGCTGTATCTAGGCTGCATGGTGGCTGTAGAGACGCAGTGAATGACAAGGGGAAGTGCACCCTGCCGAAGGCTCCTGCAGGGCACATCAAGGACACCAGCTAAACCTGCAGGTATCCTTCGCCCTTACAAGAGCAAAAGAGCTGGCTCAAAGACACCACCCTTATCCCATCACTGAAGCCCAGAGTTAATCCTGATCCAGAAAGAGGATTCCTTCACCTAGATCCGGGGAATTCAAGCAGATGACTCGGYCCTTCCTTATCTCATCTTCAGCAGCTCTCCTCACTGACCTGATCCTGCCACTTTCAGGAGATCTTTGGCTGATCTTCCTCAGTGGAGCAGGTGGGAGAGGACATTAAAAGGCATGTTCAGCAATTCTAGCCTTCTGTCAGACTTGACTGAAATGAGTCAGCCAGCACCATTGCACAAGCTCCATYTTCCCACACAATCAAGAAATAAAATGCCCAGTGGCCAGCAGGATGTTTGTGCTTGCTAGTGGACTGACGATTTGCCTGGGTGTGTCACTAGCCCAACTCAAACCACCCATACCCCTTCACACTTTGCAGGGAAGCATCTGCAGAAACCCACCGTGCCGCCTGCCAGGCTTTGCACCACGCCTGGTCCGCCCTTGGTGACTCGGCAGTTCGGCTGAGCTCACGCAGTCCCATCTGAACAGCAGAAGGTGTCCTTCTCCCCAGGTCGAGCCTGCATGCTGTTCTTCACCTTTCCCATTTCCACTATATTTGACTGCTCGGATCTAGACAGCTGCAAGGCTTTAACTTCTGCCAGGATGGACAGGGATCCAAGATCTTTCAGCCAAGATCTTTCTGCCTGTATTCAGGATTTATATCATGTTATGCCAAGTTACCTGTCTGGGCAGTTTCAGAAGGCATCTGAATTTCCCTGACCATGTTGACATATAGATGTGAGAAGACTTGTGCAATTATACAACATTGCAGGTCTTACTAAATACAGGAATATTAATATACACAAAAAAGAAAACCAATTGCAGAGGTAAATTGAAATGTTGCTAAACCTCCAAAGAAAACTCAACTGTGTTAAGATGTGAAAAGCCTTAAAATTAATGTTAGTAGAGATTATGGGCATGTGTTTTATCACCCCAAGTAGCTCTGTATGAGACCACTGTAACAGTACTCATCATATACACAGCACTTGCACCTGATCCGTGAAGGAGTTTGGTAGCTCTTGCCTCCTGTCTTCACAAAGAGGAGGTGAAGCACAAGGCAGAAGGAAGATGGCTATAGAAATCAACTCTTTGTCCAATAAATAAATTATGAACTGTAATATTAAAATGGAATAATGATCTTCAAACATTTTTAGCACTTTTCATCTTCAATATGAAAAACTCACAAGCCAGCCTCTTATATTTAAACAAGTAATTTTGAATTGTTTTCTTATTGGCTTTCTATATTTAGAGCTTTTATTGAACAAAAAAAGTCACACTGGCAAGCTTTGCTCTGCCACCGAGAGAGCTAGAAATCTTCTTGCTTTCCTGTTGACAGTTGAGGTACTCCCAGAGAATGAGATTACATGAGAAGTATTGTCAGACCTGGGAGAAAATGGTAAGTGTTGCCAATACATCAATTCAGATGTCCATTTCTCAATAAACTGGTCATAGCTTTGTGGGCTGCTACACTTGTCAGCTGTTTTTTCTCCCTGCTTGGCTGAGTAACATAATTAAATTATGGCTGAAGTCAGATTGTTTTCAGTCTGCACTTCAAGTTTCCTGCTTCTCCCTCACACCTGAGGAAGTGCCAGCATCCCTGAAAGCTCCTAAGTTTTTACCAGGGTATTGGTTTATCTATCGCCTCTTTTCACAAGCCTTGTTCTCTCCATCAAAATGTACATACGCTAAAATAGATTCTGCACGTGCTGCTGACAAGTTACATACAGAAGTATGTTGAGGCCGGGTGCACGCAAAGTGATACCTCACTCACTCACTAACTTCTGCCACTTTGAGGATACAGGGTAAACCATGGCAGGGAAAGTGGGACTGTTTKGGCCATCGTGAGCTGGTTAATCCACTGGGAAGCCCTCCTACAGCAGGAATGAGTGCCTGCATGTTTGTTAGAGGCTGTAACCCAGCTGTGCACACAGTTGAGACTCAGAAAGCAACTCCTCAGGAGGAAAAAAAACCACCACCACCAAAACAACCCCCAAATAGTATTCAGTGTCAGCAACCCCATCTTTGCATAAATAAACCTGAGCAAAGTCGAAGAACCTATGGACCTTTTGGATGCAGGAGGTTTCTAAGACCAACACAAACTAACTGTGGTTACATCTGTTTTGGGTAACTAAAGGAAGGTCTCTGTAGTTAACACATCCAGGATTGTTTAAGCACAGTTGTGGGATTCTTAATGGCTTGTGAATCACAAGAGACTGGACTGTTGATGCAGTTACGCCTTACAGCTTTCAAATCTATGACTGTCTCAAAGATAACTAAGATAATCTGTATAAAACAGTTAAAAAAAAAAATGCAGCCCAAACAGCAGTTTTGCATGTTGCAGGTTTAGTACTTTATGCCCTTGCAACTAAAACAGACGGAGACAGTGCCTTCCTTGAAGGGCTGGGGAAAGCAGAGACATTTTTGTGGGATCTCCAAAACAAGAGAAACACGTGCCTGGTTATTCTGCATGCCCAGAGGTCAACATTGATGGGAAGTAGCAGCAATGCAGAAGACATGAGCATTCAAGATGTTCAGAAGAATATCTCAGTGACTGAACAGCTGAGCAAGGTACTCCAGCCCCAGGTTCTTGGGCTGAGAGGTTCTCCTGGGTCCTTCACCTGGCGCAGATGGGTGCTCTGAATTGCCTGCAGAAGAGCCGAGCTGTCTGCACCRATTGTGGATGAAGCTCAGGGACAGTAACCATTGTTCAGGGGGGCTGGGGGGAATTTCAACAGCTGCTCAGAGATCAGTTTTACCGCCTTTTTGACGCTGAAGGATAGATCAGTAGTGGACTTCAGTAATTGGCAGCTCATTTCATTCTCTGCTTTGTTTAACTTAGGTCAACAGTAACTACACAATTTTCTTTCACTAACTGTTGCCTGTTTAGAAGCCAGAAGAAAATGTATATGAATTATTCAGCCAGCTTTGACAATACTCACCTTATGAAATCACAGTCAGAAGCAATTTTGATGTAAAGCTTTACACATTGATCAGTGAATTCAGTCAGACACTTTCTGCTTGATAATGCTGCTATTTCAGCTGTAACAGTCCAAAATAAATGCAGTTTTACTGAATTTAAAAAAACTTCATAGAAATGTCAATTCAGTTTCATTTTAGGAGGCAAAAAAGTCAAAATWCTCTTAAGATAAAATGTGTTGGCTTGATTTCCTGTTTTAAGTTCACTTTTTACATTTCATTTCCATGGAAAAAGTTTAAACTACTTCATATTAYATTGACAATAATACAAACTGACTAATGCTTTGGCATTAGTGAAATGAAATGATCTGACAGGTCCAAAGAACACTTTAAATTCATTCAATGCATTATTTCAAATCTTCCAATGTCCAAAACAACTCCAAAAMCAAAAAGAAGCAAACAGTACCAACAACCAGGCATTACAATTTCTCAGGAAACAGAATACCTAGTTTCTGATCAGTAGTGTTGCCAGACTCAGCAGAGAATGAAGTAAATTGCCTGAAGTTTAAAGATTTATCTTGATTACAACAAGCCTCTTCCCCACACACTGGGCAGGGAAGCCAGGAAAAGCCTGTGCTGACAGGAGCCATGCTATACTGTATATATTTTACAAGAGAACAGAACTGCACCATGCACTGCCAGCAATCTAATACTTTTCAGAAGATATTTTTTATTATACAGTGTAAAATATAGCATCACTTATACTATAGCTAACCATGTAGTGATTCCCCTATAACTGTACTGCAGGCTCCAAAAGGAGAAATAAAAAACAGAAAGAATGGTTTTCTTATAAATAGTTCATTTTCTTGAGAATTATGAATGACTGCATTTTATGAAAGATACGGCTGTAGATTATAACAACTACTCCCTGCCATCCTCAGTTCCCAAACCAGGAGGAGTCTCTGAACCACGAGACTGTACGATTTTTGGCAGACAGACTTTCTGAATCACCTTGACACACATCTTTTTTTTTCCATTTGGGACTTCTTGGAAGGCTGCGCCCTCTCCTGACAGATTCAGATTTTGCACGAGTAACTGATAAAGCTTCTTGGCTGCAGCTAACTCAAGTCAAATCTGAATTTATAATTTACCAAGACCAGTTCCATGACTTAAAACCTCTGTTGTCCTATATGGATAGGGTTTTACATTGAGATCGATGCCTTAAGATTACACTGCTTCTTCACCCTGATGCTCTGTAAGAAAAAAAATTGCTTGGAAGTACTTTTTTTTTAAAAAAAWATATATATATTAAAAGTATATTTGTTTGAAGATTTACAGAACAACACTCTAGAAATCTTCAGATAATAGCGTCCCAAATCCATGTTATTCTAAAAAGGTAATTTTCAGGTGCTGAAGGTAGCTCCATTGAAATTAGGGCTTTAACCCACAGATTCTATGTCATGGAACAAATACTTAATATGATTAATTCTATTATAAAGAGTCATTCTGTCTTTACAATAAGTAACTGTAATCTCTTTCAGTCAGCAAAGCTTACACAGGAATGATTAAAAACCTCATACATCTTGTCAATCATTCACACTGTTTAAAAGAAGTGAAGATCACTTCACTTTTCAGGCAGAACACTCACCACTCATCTAATCCTGCATTCAAGTTATATGAATTTTACAGACCCACAACTACATACTGATTAAAACTTCTTGTCCTAGGAGCTACTGAACATCACTAAGAAAAAAGAGAAGGAAATTTCCCTCTGGTCAGACTGTCAGATACCCTTTGGAGAGATTTTTTTTTTTTTTTTTTTACCTTTTTTTTGTAGTTTACAATATGACTCTCCTCCTCAAATCATCTGGGAATTTTACTCAAAGTTCCTTCTATTCTAGGGCCTAATTAGTGATGCTGTCAATCTTTCTAGCTCTCTTCCTGTGGCACACAGTTGTGCTTGTGACATTGATCTTTTCCACAGAAGGCTTTACATTTGTTTTAGAGTGCTGGAATTCAGATTACTGCCTGGGTTGTTTAGGGCACAGCATGTATGTTCAGTATATTCAATCACATCATTGCTACATTGGTGGTAAAAGATGAGACATCTATTGAAATAGCCCCTCTAATCCTATTATTTACAATGCTGTTATAAGACTGATTAACCTTTATGGCCACTGACTATTAACTAAACACAGCGGAAATGGTGAACGATTCCTCATAGTCTAGTAGCACAAATGAAATATGTTTTGGGCCCCTGAAATTTAACGGCCATACTAAATAGGAAGAAGTGATCTAGTATTTCTGTTGCTTTACAACTAAGTCTTTCATGCTTTTGCAGATTCTTTTCTTCACCCTTTCAATTTGTAAAACACAATGTTTACGCTGAGCGAGGTAAAAGATCTTTGATTCCTAAACTGCCTGTCTTCCTGTCTCCCCATTGCTTCTTTCTGCCCTGCCAGGTCAGTGCAAGCTTTATGCTGCATTTCTGACGCTATGCTGAAAATAGAAGACAGCCACCAGGCGGCRAAATGTAATGTAATGTCACAGAGCCTTATTAATAGTCACACAGCTTTAAGAGTCACACAACCTCATTATCAGTCACCTATGACTATTTTCAGCTATTGTAATGAGATTCCTAACGCAACTGAAACATTGTATTACAAATAATTTCCACATCCTTGTCAAAGACTTTATATTATTTATTAAATTAGCAGATTCATTATTGCATTTTTATTCCAAAACCTATCTCAACCATGAGAAGTTGTACGTGTAACCACGTTCTAAGCCTTCGTCAGCAGAACTACTGTGTGTTCAAATATACACTTAAGTCTCTGTAGGAACAGATCTTTAATATTATACTTTGATTACTAACTGCTGTGTTCACTGCAGTCAAAGGACATATGTCTCATCTTAGGACATAATTTTCACATTATTTAAAACCATGCTACACATTTTTTTAATGTCTAATGTGCTTGGAGTTGTGGCAATATCTACCAATAGAGTGTAAACAGGTAACAGGGAAAAAAAACAACCGAAAAACAGAAGCATTGGTATGCTGTTCTTTTATTTTTCAGCACTTACTGATTTTGCTGTGAATGTTCTTTAATTCATGAGGTCAAATCATTGTCTGCTTGAGTTTTCTTTGGGCAAAACAGCAAATAAGAGATATATACAACATTTGCACTCCCTGCATCGTCTCTTTGACGCATTTTTCAACTCCTCTCTATGGAGCCGGCACACTCAAGAAACCAATGAAGCTGTAAAATAACACTTTCAGGAAGCCAGTTCAACAACAGCATGATTTGACTGTTGTTGCACTTACATATTCAGCTAGAGCACATAAACACCTTCTCTATGAAGTGTAGACATGTACAAATCTCATTTTCCAGAAACAAATTAGTACCAAACTGCTCTTCGAAGATGGTAACACTGGAAGACCCTAATGCTTATTAACTGAGGCTTCAGCTCGATGCAGACAGGCCCTCAGGKATCCCACTCAGATTAAGTGGTTAGCAAACACAGATGGTCAGGAAATTTGCCCCCCMGTCATGAAGAGACATAAAAGGTGGAACAGCAATATGCAGTCCGTTCCAGAGAGGGATTTGGAAACAGGATTGTGGGATCACACATATGGGATCATAACCCCCCCCCCCCCAAGCAAGCTTCAGAGAGGCAAAACTTTGCAGTGAACATTACCTTCGTAGAAATGTCTTAACCATCAAGAGCGAGGAAAAAAAAAAAAAAAAAGATGAATTTCCTGACCATCCGAGCAGTAAGGCACAGGCAGGATTTGTTAGCTCCTSAAGATCTGAGTCCTCACGGACGTCGCATCCTGAACCATGGCTTGCAGCCGCGCGGGCCCCTGCAGCCGCGCTCACCTCGCCCGCTTCCAGCCCCGCTGACGCCCTCGGCCGCCGGCCAGCCCCGAGCCGGGCCCGCGCTTGCCCTCGTTCCGCGTTTCCGCGCCGGGCGCTCCTCCGCGGCGGCCTCGCCCTCGGCCCTCCCGCAGCGACCCCGCGCCGCTAGGTAAGGGCGCAGCCCCGGCAGGGCCCTCCGCACCGAAGGCGGCAGCCCCCGCCGCACCCCGGGGCGCTCCCTGGGACACCCCCTGAACAAAAATCATTTGAATTACAAGCCTCTCGCGTCCTCCTTGTGTGGGGGCAGCAAACGCCGCACGCACCGGGGCTGCCCTACCCCCTCGCCCGCAGCCCGCCGCCAGCCCCCTCCCCGCACCGACTCGCGGCCCCAGGCGCGGGGGAGGCAGCGGCGCTCCGCGCCGGGGCACCGTTACGCCGCAGTAACGGCCGCCCGCCACCGGCGCCGCCGCCGACTTGCCCTCATCCAACATGGCGGCCGCGGCGTCTCCGCCTCACCCCAGACCCAAGATGGCGGCGCGGCCGCGGCGGAAGGCGCTTACCAGCACTCAAGATGGCCGCCGCCGCCGCTCCGCCGTCGCGGCCGCGCTCCTCGGCGGCCTCTCTTAGCGGGGGAAGCGGCTTCGTGGCAGCTTTGCTCGTTTATTTATTCGTTTGTCCGCGGCCAGGCCTCACTCTCCCCCTCCCTTCTCCCCGCCCCGGCCGCGGCTGGAAGTGACGCCGCTCCGGGGGCGGTGGCGGTGGCGCGGTGCCTGCCGGGAGGCGCTGGGCCAAGTGGGCGGTGGCGGTGGCGGCGGCGGGAGGGGGCCGGGCCGCAGCGACGCGGTTCCTGCCGCCGTGACATGGGTTCCCCCGCCATGGCGGTTGCTGCGGGAGGCCTCAGATAACCGCTCGCGCCCCCCTCCCCGTCCCCTTTCCCCTTCCTCCTGCCGCC